>NW_019743198.1:0-56942 GCF_002891405.2 Cryptotermes secundus | reverse complement strand
GCCTCCATCTTCAGAGCAGTTGAATAGCTGCGGAAAGCAGTCGCAGCGACTGCTCCGAAACGTCGGCCAAAATGAAGAATACACGGTGCCTAAACCCAGAAGACAACTTTCTTCATTGTCATCGCCGTGAAAACCTCAAAACTTACATTGTATCTATTTATTTGAGGTCTGCGATTTTATCTGTGATTCTCTTGTGACTGTTGTTTGACAAGTTTTATATTCAGTGCCAGTTGCACACTTGTGAATACTCTGAAACGCTGATGTATGTATGTATGTATGTATGAATAATAGAATGAAAATATGAAAAATATACCGATCTCATTGATTCTATTGACATATAGGGTTTAATAGCCCTAACTGCATAGAAGGCTGAACCCAGTCAATGTGTCCTTTCCATGATAGGGTATCATCAATCACCAGACCGAGGAACTTAATAGAAACGGTTGTAGCAATTCCCCACCAATGGTATCTCCACCTTATCGTGGTGATGGGGTTTGAGAGCTCCTGAGACCCTGAGAGCTATGCCGGCGGTAGCGTAGCTACTGGTAGGGCCACCCATGCCGGACAGGTCAAGGGGTAGGAGCCAGACAGAGAGGGATACCCTGGTCCTCCAAGTTGGGGGTTGGGCGTGAGGCTAACGACCTCACACTGTAAAAACTAAATTGTTCAGAAATCCGAGGAAAGAGTAGCCGGACGGATCTATTCAAGACGACCTGGAAAATGTTTAAAGGATTTGAGAACTGGATCTTGGAATGTATTATCTCTTTACAGAGCCGGAGCACTAAAAATGCTACTTGAACAACTAGATAGCTATAAACTAGATATCACTGCTATACAAGAACTGAGGTGGTTGGGTAAAGGAGTCATGGAAAAGAGGGATCATGTTGTATTTTATAGTTGTCAGAAGAAGAGTCACATGTTTGGAACAGGTTTTATTGTTAATAAAAAAGGAAGCATCTTATTTTAGACTTCCAGGCAAAATCTCACAGAACATGTAGGCTACGAATTAAGGGAAAGTTTTTTAACTATAGCCTTATTTGTGCACATGCCCCAACTGAAGATAAAAGTGATGAGGAGAAAGACTCCTTTTATGATGAACTGGATGAAATATATAGTGACTGTCCAAAAAGGGACTGTAAAATAATCATAGAGGACATGAATGCCAAAGTGGGGAATGAGGATGTATATAGATCGGTTATTGGAAAACATAGCCTACATAACAAGTCAAATGATAATGGGATGAGATTAATAAATTTTGCGTCCTCAAGAAACATGGTAATAGGTAGTACAATGTTTAATCACAAGGATATACATAAACGAACCTGGAAATCCCCTGATGGAAATGTGTTTAATCAAATCGATCACATCCTAATAGATGTAAGACATTGTTCAGATTTGATGGATGTCAGGAGCTACAGGGGAGCCAACACTGACTCTGATCATTACTTAATAATATCAAAGATTAGAAGTCGAATATCTAATGCAAGGAAGATACATGGATCCCAGGCTAAGAAACTGAATTGTGGAAAATTGGTGGAACAAGGAGTTGCAACCAGATATACTGGATTAATTGGTGAATGCCTGGCAGGTCTCTCTGATAGTGAGGATGTCAGTGAAGCTTGGAGGGGCCTCAGAGATGTTATTATAAATGCTCCTGGTGCAGTCTTAGGAAGAATGGAAAGGATAAAGTATAAGAATTGGTTTGGTGGAGAGTGTGAGCAAGTGACAAATAAAAAAACCAGGCATATAAGAGAATGCAGCAAAGGGACCATACTCGAGGGGCCGTGGAAGAATACCGTGAAGCGAGAAGAAAAGAAAAAAGATTGCATAAAAAGAAGAAAAGGGAATATGACAAACAAGAACTGATTGAACTGGAGCATTTAAGAAGTTCAAACGAAATCAGAGCGTTTTATCAAAAACTAAACAAAAGTCAAAAGGACTTTCAACCTAGAACAACCTTATGTATAGATAAAGAAGGCACAATATTGAGTATCGATGAAGCAATACTGGAAAGATGGGCGCAATATTTTGAAGAATTATTAAATAGTAACGTCTCTGAACAAGTGGAAGGTATGACCATAGACCGGACTCTAGGAAATTTTGAGGCTGAAGAGCCAGCGCCAACAATAAAAGAAGTAGAACAAGCAATCAAAAATTTGAAAAATAATAAAGCTCCAGGAATGGATCTCATCACGGCAGAATTAGTGAAATTTGCAGGCCCAGAATATGCCAAGCACTTACATCAGCTAATAGTTAAGATATGGATAACAGAAATAATCCCAGAGGAATGGAACGTAAGTATTGTATGCCCTATCCATAAGAAAGGCGATGTCATGGTATGCTCTAATTATAGAGGAATTAGTCTGTTGTGCACAGCATATAAAATATTTTCCAACATTCTGTTTAACAGTCTCTCTCCCTTTGTGGAAGGCATAATTGGGGATTACCAATGTGGGTTTCGTCAAGGAAGATCAACTAACGATCAGATTTTCACTATTCGACAGGTCCTTGAAAAGTGTAATGAATTCCAAATTGAAACACATCATCTTTTCATTGACTTCCGATCAGCCTATGACTCCATAGATAGAGATAGTCTTTTTCTGGCAATGGAAGAGATGCACATTCCACGGAAGTAATCGCCTTAGTCAGAGCCACTATGAGGAAGACCCAATGCCAAATTAAGATTCAGAATATGTTGTGCAGCCCTATAATAACTAGAAATGGAGTTTGACAAGGGGATTCCCTAGCCTGCCTTTTGTTCAATATAGCATTAGAGAAGGTAGTTAGAGATTCAGGCATCAACACAAGGGGAACTATATTGTACAAGTCAGTTCAAATTTTGGCATTTGCAGATGATATTGATATAATTGGTAGAACACAAAAATCTATGAAAGAAGCTTTTCTTAATTTGGAAAGAGCAGCAAAAAAGATGAATCTACAAATTAACCAAAATAAAACAAAGTACATGCCAGTAACCAAGAAAGACTGTGCTAATGGACCTACATATATTGAAATTGGCTCATATAAATTTGAGGTTGTGTGCAGTTTCACCTACCTTGGATCAGAAGTTAACTGTAAAAATGATATCAGTGATGAAATAAAAAAGCGTGTACTTGCAGCAAATAAATGTCACCTGAAATCCCAATTAATACCCAGGAAAGCCAAAACTATGATGTATAAAGTACTTATAAGATCAGTGCTATCTTATGCCACGTGGCCACTATCAAAATTGGATGAAAGACTGTTAAGCATATTTGAAAGGAGTATCTTGAGATATATCTTTGGACCAGTGGAAGAAAATGGAATATGGAGGAAGGGGTATAACCATGAGCTATACAAACTAATGAACCAGACATTATTGGATTTATAAAGATGAAAAGGCTTGAATGGGCTGGACACATAATACGTGCCGACGAGAATAGAACCATCAAGAAAATGCTTAACACCAAACCAGAAGGAAATAGGAGAGTGAGAAGACCAAGGTTAAGATGGGAAGAACGTGTGTGGCAGGATATAAGAATTTTGGGTGTAAAGAACTGGAGGAATGTAGCATCGAATGGAGAAGAATGGCGAGCAATCCTGAGGAAGGCCAGGGCTCACAAAGGGCTGTCGTGCCAGTGATGATGATGATGATGATGATGATGATGATGGTTGTAGCAATTTGACTGTTACTATAAATGATAGGTATGTCCACTGTATTACTATTCTTGGTTGAGAAATGCATAAAAACGTTTTATCGAGATTCAATGTCAGTAAGTTAACCTTGAACCATTCATTTATATTTTTGAATATTAAATTTAGTTCGTTTTCATACTCAATACGATTAGAGTTCTTAACAATAATACTAGTAATTCAGTTGCTAACTGAACACACATAATTATCAAATTAATATTTTAATAAAACATATATGTGAGAATATATCGGTTGTAGTTGCCGGCTAAATAGACCGTTTACTACTCGATTCACGGCATGTGCTTAGATGATTATTTCACAATAAAATCTCCGCAGTTTAAACAACTCACCATGAATTGCGTTGGATGGCCCTTCCGACAATTTCAGATTTTAATTTTCAAACGTTACAGCAGCAGCACAACAAATACCAAAACTTTAAACAAGTCCTCCGGAAAACAAATCTACCTTCCTTCCGAGCCTTCCCAGTGCTTCCGAGCTTCCGAGCGCTGCTAGTGAACTGCCAGGAACGAAGTCCACCAATCACAGTTAATCTTGGAAATAAAATTCCCTTCCAGTAATTGAAAATTGGCGAAGTGCAGAATGTGCACAATTGTTGGGTTTTATAGCTAAGTGTCCTCGTTATTGTAAGTCATAGTAGAGTTCTTTTCACAGTTTGCTGTAAGATATCTTATGCATATTTTATCACACAGTACACTAATGCAAGTTCCTCCCGGAGTGTGGTGGGGCTTCGTTGTGGTGGATAACATTTGCAGTTGAGTTATATGCCGCAATTTTTAGATCCGATAGGTCGCTGAATCCATTGCATGGAACAACTTTCGCACTCCTACTGTACCTACTGTACTCTCTTTGATTCCAGGGTACGTGGTAGCGGAAGGTTGTGTCGCAACACGTTGGGAAGAGTTTACCTGGCTAGGAAGTATACAATACGTGACGCAATACGTTTCGATACACAGAAACTGTTTTCCAGAATGTTCGTTTTGACGCTTCCCAGTATTTGTAAATCGTTTCCTTTCCATGTGTTAACTGTACTATCTTAAGGTTGAAGAGCGTCGTCGCAGTTCGAAGCGAGAGCAAGCAAACGTTCCCAACGGTTCCGAATGCCACGAGTTGCTCTTGATCTGTCATTTACATGCATCTCGAAAGCAGTTAACGAGGATTAGATAGTTTCATTGTTTATAAATACTCCTTCCCGTATTTTGTATGATAATTTTCGGAGAGTCTCCTTTTCCGAGAAGCATTGAATTGTTTTCTCAGAACGATTGTGTCAAAGGCATCCTGCACCTCTCCTGATATTGGCTCCTAAAATCATGTGGTCTTACACATACAACGTGTATCTCCACGACTCCGGTAATTACGCGATCTTCAAGCATTCATTGACCTGATGTGTCCCTGTTTCTAACAGTACATGCTATGACTGGCTGAGGTACTCACTGAATATCTCACTGGGACCTGCTGCTTTTTGTTCATTTGAGCGACTTTTCCTATACTTTATGACTGGAAAACGGCCAGAAATTGTCACATAAATAGGCCTGTGAAGTGATTTCAAAGGCGCAGTCCTGATCCATGTTTAATATTCCCATGAAGTGACTGCCAATTTTCTAGTGAGCTGTCACAGGAGAAATGGGGCTACCTTGGCTTCAGCATTTGGAAAAGACCTGCCCTTTCCACTTCTGCAATCTTCACAACTTTCGCTTCAATGGACACTCTTTTCTGTCAACAACCCACGTGTACCCCATTGTTCTGGCACTGTGCATTGACTTGAATGTCTGCTGAGAGCACATAACACTGCTCATTGAACCACTGTTTTGCTTTTCTCCCCTAATTATTTTCTCCATTGGCTGTATTGCCAAGTCAGGTATTCCATCATATACTATGCTTACTCACCCTGCCATAACACAGACACCAATTTTTGTTTTCTGCCATTCAGCAACACCATTTCTATCAGTTTGTTTACATACGCCAAAAACTTGACTATAGTGCTATAGGTGATAGGCCCCTTCTCCTACTAGCTCTGTGGGGAACAGCACATAACAGAACAGGTTCATCTACATATGATGCTTTAGACATGTATTTGGGAGGTGCTCAGTTCAAATTTTGTTCAGGACACCAGCTATGCTGAAATACATTGTTCTTTTCCTCAGTCTTTCTAGGTGAATGTCAGGGCAGTACTTTAATCAGGCCATGACTGCTTCCTTCCAGATCTGTTCCATTTCATTAGTCATCATACCATATGATGCTATATGGTCTCAATACGGAAAGCCTTAAATACCCACAAGAAGGAAGACTGAACTGTGATGATGGATACGTTCAGATCCTGGATCAACTAGGGTACTGAGGTGATGATGTGTCATGGAAGGAGAGAATATCGTCCCCTCCTTCCTTTAACGCTTGTGATTAAATGGTCTGCTTTGCCCAGTGCCTGAGAATATGATGAACATCCAAACGTAATGGAGTGGTAATACATCATGAACAGGATGCATTACAGACACCTCCCTGAATCAATACTGAGCTCTGTTTGGGCTCTTCATTAGATTACAATGTCTAGCCAGACACCTGCATTGTCATTTGGTGCCTCCTCGCTGAGAAGACTAGGGTCTGGCATGCACAGAGGCATGACACACATCCTTGTCCAGGTTTTGTTTTTATGGATGTTGAACATACCCTCCTCTACCCTTCACAACCCAGTGATCTTTCCTTCACGTTTTCCTATCCAAACTTTGTATGCCCTGCTCACCTCCTCCTTGATTTGATCATTCTAATAATACATGAACTATAATTTATAAAGCTCCTCATTATGCAGTTTTTTTTCAGGCTTCTGTTGTTTCATCCCATCAACAAAATGTATCATATCATGACCAGTCAACACAAAATTTCAGGTATAAACAAACTTGATATGGCTGCATGTACTGTTACTGTAACTGTAAGTCTTTCATCCCATTCATTCCAAATGTGAAAGGTACAATTCTGTACTAAGAAACTACAAGTAAACACACAAAAAATAATTTATCACTTTCCACAGTGGACATTTTTTTTTTCAAGTAACATCAGAAATAGGTTACATTGTAATATTAAAGCATTTAAAACATCTCAGAGCTCATGATTTCTGGTAATTAGGCATACCTTCATCAACAGCAAAAAACTTAAAAAGTATTTAATTCACTATATTTTTTAAAGAAATTAAAAATGCACAAAATTTGTTGGCATAAGTGATGTGCTGTCTTGTAGTTAGCTGACAACGATCATCAATCTCAAATATTCAGTTTGTCAGTGCTACTATTATGCACTGGAGATGGAAACATGTTTGCACTGGGTTGCATTTCACATGTATTTCCACAAAGAAGTGTGCATTTTATAAAATTAATGTCCATATGATCTAGTGCCTGTCAGTAATTCACTCTGCTTCAAATGGTAAAATAGTACAGGTAGAGGTATCCCTGTGCTTAATTAAGCACCATGCAATGAAGATGTATAGGGGCAACATAAGTATAGCTCCACACATTCTTAACCTTGGCATTAGATGGTGGTCAGTGGTCAGCTTCATGGTCTGACCACTTTAACACCTGAGAAGGAAGCCCTATTACCTAATGGAGGTGTCATACACCCTACAACTGGTATAGATGCTGCAAGAGATAAAATATCTAGTACTTTTCAGTTCCTGGCTACACATCCAGAGGTCCCAGGTTCGATTCCCGGCGCTACCAGATTTTCTGAAAAGTAGTGGGTCTGCAACGGGGTCCACTAGTCTCGTGAGGATAATTGAGGAGCTATTTCAAGGAAATAACGGCTCCTGTCTAGAAACCCGAAATTAACGGCTGTGGGGATCTGTTGTGCTGACCACGGGACACCCTCTATCCACAAAAGTTGGCACTAACTTCGCCGACGAGTGACGGTCACTTGGTCGGTATAGTTCACTTGCGGACTACAGGTCACAGAGTTTGATTTTGTTTGTCCTTTTCAGAATTAACCCAAATTCCTTGGTCATCTAACCTCTGCCTAGTCATTATACAGACTTAGCTACCTGGAATAGAAAAATTAAAATATTTCCTACATGACTACAATTAGGAGTTGGGATAGCTCTGTCACTATAGCAACAAGCTATGGACTGGACAACCCAGGTTCGATTCCTGGCAGTGAAAGATTTTCCTCTCCTCCACAGGATCCAGACCGGCTCTGGGGCCCACCCAGCCTCCTATCCAATGGTACACGGGACTCTTTCCCTGGGATTAAAGCATCAGGGGCGTGAAGCTGACCACTCACCTCCATCTAGTGCTAAGGTCAAGAATGATGGAGCTGTACCTCTACTCCCCCATATGCTTTCATGGCATAGCGCTTAACTAATTAAGCACAGGGACAACTTTACCTTACATGGCTAATTATACAGTTTTCTGGTCAGCATCACAATGTCCAGAGACACCCCCTTGAGACCTTAATGTGGCGTGAGGTTTGCATGCCCTGCCCTGATCACCAAGATGGCTGTCCTGGTAGGATCATCCAAGCTAACAAGTCAGAGGGTAAGGGTCAGATCAAAGGTAGCCACTGGTTCTCCAAGTTGGAGGGAAGGCTAACAAACAATACCTGTTAACAAACCTAATGATGGATGCCAGATCAATGATTTAAAGAAACAGTTAAGGAAAGGTTATGAAGACAATGAGATTTATCTTGCTACTTGGAATGTGTTGAGTTCATTCAGGACATGATCATTAAAATAAAAGTGGAGCTGAAAATTAGTGACACAGTAGAAGAAAAGTAGGAAGGCCGAGACTGAGGTCGGTGGACAATGTAGAGAATGATTTATGAGAGCTGAAAAAAAGAAGATGGAGCAGAAAGCAAATGAGAAAAGCATGGACATCCACGGTAAAGAGGCCAAGGTTCTTAGATGACCACAGCAAAGGAATAAGGTAAGTAATGAAGGCAGACAAACATTTCCAATGCACTGCCTTAGCTCCAGAGTTACAGGTTATGCAAACTGTGTATGGAGAACACCCCACATGAGGCTTGGACATCCTAGTAGATGAGGTGAACAGTCATCACAAGCAGAGGTTTTACTCAATACTTTGTCAACTCTGACACACAAAGTTAACATTCTATGTTCAAGCAAGATATTACAATCTGCAATGATAAATGCATGCTCATGTTACTGTGAAACTTGCCTTGAAACAGAAGCAGAAATTTTAAGAGACAAGAACGCCATCTTCGGAGACTGCTGCTTTCACTGTATGAGATTTCAGGTTCTCAAAGTGGTGAATATTAAAATTAAGTCTTCTGGTATGGAACACAGAGCATTCCGGTAGATATGGACTTACATTTCAGAGGAATGAGCCGCCTCCATTTTATTATGACGATGTCAGTGGGTTCCTCCGTAACATTAGTATCTATCCACTGGATTCCATGGGATCATATCCCAGGAGACAGTAATTTTAATATTCTTTACTGTCAAAATCACAGATGTTACAAAATCAAAATGTACTGACAGAACTTTATATAGGTGTAGCCATACCAATTTTCATCAAAACTGATGAACTTGATAGTGCTACTTGCAGGCATGGAAATAAAATTAAAACCAGGATGTGCTTTTCTGAGTACTTTTTTTAAACACCTAAAAGAAACTTGTAACAACATATATAAATTTTGATAATTTGGCGAATAATAGCTAATGAACACCTGTTCCCATTGTGTTCTATGCCAACAATGAACAAACTGTATGATGTGTCATCTTGTTCCAACAGAACTAAATTCAACAGCACTACCAATATGCAAACAAGCATTAAAAAAAACAACACTACATTTACTGTTCAGTGATTTACAATAAAGTGTTTGTTATGAGCGGACGGTCACCACATTTGAGCCGTTACACGTCTATAAACTGCATAATATATAATGAGAGCTCTATCTTGCTTCATGTTGCCCAATTCCAGACTGAACAACACATTCTGCAATACAAAACCATTCACTGAACAGGATATATGTAAATTACATATATGTACATTGAATTAACCATTCTCATTTTTTTTTTGAAGAGTATCGATTCCTACTTTAGGCCATCAGAACTGTATGTATATAAAAGTTTGCTATAACTAACATAAGCATTACATGATGTATGAAGGTTGCCCTGAATGTAAAGCCCCTGGCAAATTTAATTATCAATGATACAAAACAGAATGGCCCTACCATTGGTCAAATCACTGGATACTAGCTTTTCACATGCAGAGCCCCAGGTTCAATACTGGATGACTTAATGTGAGATATGTCGAAGTCAGAGCATATTTTCTCAGTTTCTTCTATTTCCCCCTCTTAATTATCACTCATCCATTGCTCTAAACTTATCTATGACATTCTCCAGAGGTGTGCAATAGCCCTGATCAGGCAGTGTATCATCACATCCTCTGTCTTTAAACTGGGGCAGTTGGCTGGTTATATGGTAAGAAAGTTAAGTTTAGATAATGTAATGACACTAGGCCATGCTTGTTTGTGCCTCAACTGGGGAGTTACATCAGTGTACCATCATAAACAATAATGACTACTACTCTGCAGGATTTCAGGTTCTCATAACAGTTGACTATGAAAATTCCTATCTTCTGGTATGCGACACCATGACGTTCAGTAGAAGTTCACCAGCTGCTTGCTTCTGACTGGTTGTTTCCTCAGCTCACTCTTCAACACTGATGATGGAGGCAGTATGTTCCTCCCAGATGTCAGTGAACATCTACTGGTCTAAGAAGTCTGTCTTCTGGGTTATATGACATGTAATCCACTGAAAGCTGAGGAACAAGTCACCACTATCTTCAGGCTCAAAGAATAAGCTAAGCAGAGCTTTCCACCTGCTTCATACTGGTTTCTTGCTTGGCTTATTCTTCAACCCTGCAAGATGGAGGCGACATGCTCATCTGAAATGTCCGTTAACTTTCAACACACTCTACAGCATTACAACCCAGAAGATATAGTTCTTCAGAACCACCTGCCAGAGCCTCAGATTCTACTGACTGCACAGCACCATATCCCAAGAGAAAGAACTCTTCATCACTGCTTCTGTTTTCTTGACTATGACATCACCGACCAATGCGAAAGTGACTCACAACCGTATTTCTGTTTCATATCAATTGCAGCCTTAGGAAAACAATGAAAACCTTTTTATGCTGTAAGATTTAATAGCCCTATTTCTGAGTACAAGTTTGTAAAACATTTTGACACATGAGTAGTAATCACTAGGGGAAGCAACAGGATATGTATGATTGAAATGTCAATGTATAACATATGAGTTCTGCATTATAGGAATAATAATTTGAGTGGGATACCAGAGTGCAGGACCAGAGAGTTGAACTCCAGCATCACAAGTGTACACTGTAATACATAAAATAAAGTATTCATTCATGCAACTATTCATAAAGTAGCTCATTCTATAGGAAAGCCTTACTTTTCTTCAGTAGTTTCCAAATAAATTTTTGGAGCATTATTTTCTGGGCAAACTTCACAGTTATATTAAAAATTTAATTACACAGAAACAACATGAAATGTGTAGAATGGTGCAATGTTTCATAATCTGAAGCCTATCAACATTACAGACTGGCACTCTAGAATTCTTCATTCACAAAACCTTACCTAAACAAAAGAAAAGAAAAAAAAACAACAAAAAAAACCCCAATTAAACATACAATTATGCTTGTTCCAACTTGATCTACAATCATAAAAGATGCTAATATTTACAAACATCAGCACTGCTTTTAGTACTCAAATATAAATCTTGAAGCTTCCAGTGCCTTCCTGACACCTTGTTTGCATTCTTGCATAATGATACTACTGTGATGGATTCGTCTGAGGTTTAAGTCTGAATGATCCTGACAATAAATGTAACTATTACTTCAGACACTATCGTCTTTGAGTTTCTATGTGCACAATGTTTTGAAAACCTGTTTCCATCATCAGGTGTAAGCAAGGGAAGGCTCCTACCAAGGAAATGAGACTAACTCTTTCTGATAGGTCCAAAGCAGAAATCCTTCCTCTCTTATATTTGAAAATGGAAAGAGATCCAGTCCAAAACTTTACATCTGAAAACCCTCAAGAGGATGGACAGTCTCTCAAATTTACTGCAAAGTAATACAAATGATCCATCACTAAGCAGCCTTTACACAATCTTACACACACCACTGGCCCTCTTATGGAAGAGGAAGCCCATCTACCCACACATCCCAAACTACGAAAACTCCATCAATCACCCACAAGTAGAATGTTTCAAAGCAATGGTGGGGCATGGGCAAAGGATGAGCACAAAATTATTTATATTAACAAAGGTGAAAACAAAACGATTAAAAAGGCAATCTAAAAATTATTTTGGTTCAAAATTATTTTTCAGAACATAATTTGGTAGGGACCCCTAAAGTCAGGGGATCCTAGGCAGCTTCCCACTGGATGAAGTGTCCCTGCAGACAAATAACAATTTAAGAAACTAATAAAGGAAGCAACAAGACCCATATAATTGTTTTTCATGTTGGTGAATATGGCTTCAAACGATACTGGAATTCAAGGAATCCTCAATTATGCACTTCCATCTTCATGGAATGCCCTATGGAGTTTTGTATATTTCAAATTGTCTGTAAATGACTAAATTACAGTTATCCATCTCATCAGATGTATTTGCTGCAAGTGCTCAGTCATGGCCCTTCAAAGCACACAATTAATACAGTTCACCCCCACATTACAAATGTTCAGGTTATGAAAGAATTTATTTATTTGTACGTTATTTAAAGATGTCAGTAACTCGGACTACACAGTGTCAAATGATTAGATGATAATGAATTTGAAAGGACTGTGAATGGAAGCAGTCATAGCCTCATTTTAAGGTATTTTGACAATTGCCTAGATGGACAGGGAGAAAGAAAACACAAACTATCTCGGAAGAGTCAGTGTTATTGCCAAGATGTGAACTTGCGCAAACTTCCTCAGTTGTCTTATGGAATTTTGTCCCTTATACAAATTATGAAACAGGCTACTAATTCATTTTAATGAAAATTTAGAATAAACATTCATATTTTTAAAAACACAAACTGCGAAGCAACAGTAAATTCAGACCGCATATGCACAGCACTGGTTAGCCTGTATTCATATATCCATTATGTATGGATTGTTGGTAGCATGGTAGCTGTTGCACCTTATATTACACAATGCAGTGTATTACCCTTACTTAATATGTCTGGAACAAGACTATCAGGTTCAGTGTAAAACGGCATGTTTTTGTTAAAACTGTGAACTGAAAAGATTTCCATAGGAATGTGTTTCTATTTCCAACTGGTGAGTCAAATGAAAGAGAGTTCATATTATCAAATTCCATGGTACAAACACATTTTCAAGAACCCATCCCTTCTATAATGTGAGGGTGTGCTATAACAGTAAACAAATTTTTACAGCGCTTGCAACTTCAAGATACATCCGTAAACCTTTCACTTAGTACCAATACTGTTATGACAGCAATTATTTCTCATCCTGAGAAATTTCATCCAGACAGGAAAATAGCTGAAAGGTCGTTATGTACCTTCAGACTTGCATGACAGCATCCTTTCAAAGAATTATTCAAAAATGTTTTTCCATCCTCTTGGTACTCCATTGGTCCAATGAATTTAATTTTTACTGAAAATGAACTTAAATTAATTAATGTAACAATAATAATTTTAACCCTTTACAAACACTAATGTTTTTCTGCTTTAGACAACAAATGTCATTTCTCAGTCTTCATTAACTTTTACCCATGCAGTGCACAACCATGACATACACAGGCCCTTGCAGGCCTAGCGTTGCAACGTTTTGAATATAAATCCCATTACTAACAAGTTCAAATCTGGATGAAAGTGCCACAGTAGGGGACATTTAAATACCCTGTTCCTGGACCACAATAAGATATTAAACTTAAAAAAGAAAACCATATGTAAAAGGACCAATGCAAATAAATGTAAGTCTAGGGCAATACCCACCCTTTAATGGAGTACACACATTTTCCGAACACATTCTTTGCTAATCTGCATACCTAATAGTGCCTGATGTGTATTAACTGCAGTTACAAATGTGTCATTGTAGGCTTAGTAGTACTACAGACATAACAGAGTACAAAAGTCAGAAAGTTTTCTTCTTTTTATAGTAAGTATTCATCACATTAAAATATGTTTCAACAATACATGTAGACTGAATTCAAAAGCACCATTTAATGCAATAGGTCACCCTCAGGGGTGTCTTAGATAAGTATAAAAGGAAACTTACATAAATGATTTAAAAATTACTCACAGGTATACACAGTGTGACAATTAACTTCTCAAACTAAGGCCATAAAAACCCTCACAAAAGTGATAAAATATTTATTAATACCATCACTCAATATAGTCCCCACCTGCTTCCATACAATGTTTACATCGCTCATACAATGAATTGGATGCCCAACAAAATGCTTCTTCCTGCATCCCCTTCAGTCACAGTCTGTTGGATCGATGAAACACCCTCGAATCTCATCCCGTTCATCGCAATTTTTAATTTAGGGAACAGAAAAAAGTTAGCCAGTGCTAAAACAGGGGAGTAGGATGGATGGGATAACATGGTGTTCCTCTTTTTGCCAAAGGTTTGGAGACAAAGCCTGAACAATGTGATGGTGCATTGTCGTGCAGAAGATACCAGGACCCACTTCAGGCCTATTGCAATGAACTCGAGCAACCAATCTCTTAATCACATCTTTATGACATTTACCGTTTACAGTCTGGTTTTCTGGCACAGATTCACCTTTAGCATCACAAAATGTAGTCAACACTGTTTTCACCACCGATTTTTGCATTCTCACATTCTGAGCTTCTATATACCTCTTATGCCATTCAAACACACTTGTTCTCGATACACATTCTTCAACGTGCACACTTTTCGACAACTCAAACGTTTCAGCAGCTTTTTCTTTAAATTTACACAGAACTTAATTAGTGCTCTTTGTTCCATTTTGAAGCCTTCAACATGACAAAAAACTAATTTCACCAAACCAATTGTAATCCTCATATGCATCAACCAAAAAGTTGAAACTTTCACATCTTAAACAAAATTTCTCTCTATTCCCCCATAGATGGGAGTTAGTAGTATTACTGTAATAGCATCAGTTTGGGAACTTTACTGTCACACTGTGTATACTCGTACATTCAAAATAATATAAAAATTTAAACTATCACTATAGTGCAAGGATGAAGATGTACAGAATCATTCAGTTTTAATTTCATTTTTATTATCATTCAACAATCCATACACACAGGCATTACAACCATTTGGATAGCGAAATTGTCAGATTCTCTCATTTTCATTTATATCCTCCTCTTGTAGTTTTTCTGACCTTTCTAACCACATCCAGTGGCATTTTCCTACAGTGGAAGGTCTGTCTTGTTCAGACTGGTGAAGCTGATAAAAATGGACTGATTCATCTTCAACCTTGTACTATTCTGATATTTTAAATGTTAATATTATTTATATACCTAAGATTAGGTTTCAAATAATTCATGTAAGATTAAATGTAAAGCTTCCATTAGGACTGTTTGGACACCCCTGAAGATAGCCTAATACCTAAAATATGCAGGGCAAGATAATCATTATTTGATAAGAGGTGCTTATGAATTCAGTATACGAACTGTGCAATGGCAATACCAACTTCTACTAAAACTTGTAAATTTTAATGAGATCTGCACTTTGTTCCCCTTGTATGGTGACCCACTTTTGTGAAACGTGATGAAGTTCAATTTATGCTTCATGTAATGAAGTTTCACAACCAAATGCATGGAAACTAAAATTCTGTCCAACAACTTTTAGGGTATATTCAATAACAATATGTTTTAAGGTTATCACAGCAGTGGGTAGTGTGGTCTTCTTGGTGTGACCCTATGCAGTCCTGTAGTCAGACAACAATGTTACAAAGGAACATGCACCCTTCACCTTCAGGGTCAAAGGGTGTAGGTTTCAGACTTAGCTCGGTTATGATGCAGATTAAAAGAAAGGCAGTGCCTGACACCCAAGGAAGGCATAAGGAAATGGAATTCGATCCAGGCCAATTGTAATGGTGGACAGGAAGACAGGCTTTCTAAGGAGCACAACAAATTTTTTGTTCATGTAGGAAATAGAATTGTGAAGACAGCCCTTTCAAGGAGCACAATATTGTTTTCAGAAAGAGAAGTAAAACTGTTCAAAATAACTTTTCATGGTACCTATACACTTTTCTCACAGGTGGAAAAACTGGACCTTGAGAATTGTGAATGGACAGATCTTTACAGGGATGGGATCCAGTGCTTTATTCCTTCTGTACCACCTTCCTATATAACCAAGCAAATTCCTCGACCTACTCACTTCAGTCTTGAAGGTGGTATGTTCCCCAAAATATCAGTACTCCATCGACAAGAATGAGACATGCAGTAGCATAGCTGGTTAAGGCACTATGCTACATGGCAGAAGGTTTCACGTTCAATTCCCAAAGAGGTCACTGGATTTTTCAACTGACATAATCCTTCCAGCCGCATTATGGACCTGGGGTCGAATCAGCCTCTAGAAGAAATAAGTACCAGGAGTCTTTCTGGGGGTAAATGGTGGCCAGCCAGTGTGTTAGTCTGACAATCTCACCACCATCTATGAGCTAATTGTCTAGAAAATGTGAGAGCCTTGACATCAAACACTATGGGCCTCCAAGGCCTGTTACAGGGATAGCTTTATCTAGATTTACAAGACTACAAAGTGCCAACAGGAAGAAGACCACAATCTACGAACAATCAAATTATTAAATTTTACTGAAATCCACTGAGTAGTTTAAGAAATTAAACATGTGGGTGGACACACATAACCTCCACATTTTGCAGAACTTTTTATGTATACAATGAAGTCTTCTTGGCCCAACAGCCATGTTAATATGGAGTTAGCATCTAACATTCTGAAAACCATCTACATGTCCACCATCAAGGGTTGATGTCATATCAGTACAGAAATCTCTAACAAGATGGACACTAGCTCTATGCTGACACAGCTGACTGCCTGAGAATACTACTACTGCCATCAAAGCTTCAAATCACATAAAATTCTTGTGTGATTTGTACAAATGAAACACAAAAACCTACTAGAATTTTATGTTTTACTAATTTACTATGCCTCATTATGCTAAACCATCCTGCTGTCATACTAAAACAAAATTATACAACTGCAAAGATATATTTAATAAAAGTTCATACTTAACAAGCAAGGATATTCATATCACTCAGTCAAAATTTACAGCAATAAAACTGTTATTAAAATATATTATGCAACACAGTAATATACAATCATCTATTAATCAAAACTCATGACAAATTTGTGCTGCAATAAATGATGTGATACAAATTTTATCTAAGTTTAAATGTTTCTGACAATGTGGATAATAAACTGGCAAATTGTATGGGAAAGTTTTACTTTTCTTCAGTGCTTTACGAATAAGATCAGGATGTGAAAAATATTACTTTCTGGGCGACATTCACAGTTTGTTAAAAACCATAACTAAGTGAAAACGACATGCATTGTGCAGAAAGGTAATTTTTTCAGTCTGAAAAATGGTGGCAGGGTAAAGGGGGACGGCATCTGTCCCCTCCTGGATTTTTAATAAAAAATCACATTAAAAAAGAGAAGGAAATATAACAAACCATCTATGCTTCAATATACAGACCCACTACTCTAACATGATCTGTAAAAACATTCTGATTGATTTGCATATACATTTGTAAGCAAAGTTTCTGGTTGCCCTCTTTTGGAAAAAGATCTTGGTAGTGCCCACAATTTGAAAACATTATCAGTAATACAAACTGGCACTCTGTACAGAACAAAAGCCAAAACAAAACATAAACTACATTTCTATCATCTTTATTTCTGACAGTGTCCACTGTCTTGAATTTTGTAAAACTTTATGTTTTGGAAACCTGATCCGTTTCCAAAACATGTTTGAAAAAACTCAAGACAATGTCCATGATAACAGTCATGCTTATTACAAATTTTAACATTTATGAAAGTGTCTGAACAATAGAGAATAAAAGCAATGAAATTCAACTGTTTTAGTCTATGACATAGGAGGACACAAGTCTATATGCCACTACACATTGCAACAGTTCTTTGCCTGTCAGACACCAACACATTCCTTACTGTGTGGCCTGTTTTGTATGAACAATAATCAATTCTTATGTTATAAGTCTGCATGAGGTCTTAAGTTCTTACTCCACATTTCAGATGTGACATAGTGTAGTGCAGTAGATAGATACCAATGTTTCAGAGGAATATGTTCCCTCCATCTTCAGGGTAGAAGAGTATACCAAATGAGGAGAAACAGCATGAATCAGGAAATGGAGGAAATACGCTGAGTCTAATTCTGAACAAAAAGAAACCGTTGGGCCTCTAAAGCAGCTGTTATCATAGGGCAGATGCCAACAGGGAAAAAAATAAGCGATGGAAGAAGGAAGGTGAATGAAAGAGAAAAAAATAGAATAAAATGCAATAAAGATAATTCTTATGCTTAGATTTTCACAGCTGCATGATGTAAGACTTCAGCCATCAAGAATATGCCATGCAGAATGCTGGTTTTCCAGTGTTTTGGCTAACATTGCAATTTCCACCTTAAGGATTAATGAATTTAGGAGGCTTTTGACAACACAGATTTTGCAGTGGGTCATGAGTTGGAGGTGACACTGTCATTCGATGAGACAGATAAGTAAAATAAAGAGATAAAGGGAGAAAAGGAGGACAGCAAGAAGCAGAATGGCTCTCAAAATGGCGGTTCTCAATATGTACCTACCTATCTACCAAATTACACTATATCACACCCCAAAAGAGTGTAATCTTAGTGCAAGAATGGTGAAACAGAAACAGAATTAACAGGCACCAGTTCCAATGACACACAAGTCAACAAGACCCTTTTCTCTGATTTCCACTGTCATTACAATTTTAAATCACTTCACAGTCAACCAAGGTGCCTAATACATCTACGCACTCTATCAACACTGTGTTAACTTCAATATGTAACTGTGTGTGCAGACAAATTATACAATTTTAAAAATTAATTCTGAATAAATCAAAGTGCTTGACAAACAGGAGAAGTGATGAGAGGAGAAGCTACTGCACTGGCAAAGAAAAGAATGCATCTGAGAAGCGAGTAGACATAGCAACAAAATGTGTAACCTAACTACAACTGTGCAAGACTTGAGGTTCTTATAGCACTGAATATGAATGATTACATCTTCTAGGGTGTCATGCCATGTAGCCTAACAGAAGGTTAGTGGCAAGCAGAATTACCTCTCCTTGCTGATAGCTGCTTGGCTTGCTCTTCGAGCCTTAAGATGGAGGTAATATGGACCTCTGAAACAAGTATACTTCTACCAGACTATATGGCATCACATCCCAGAAGAAATTTAGCTCCATCTGCTTGGTAAAATAAAAGAACAGTGAAGTTATCCTGTATTTAATTAAGCACCACACCATGAAGGTGTATGAGGAGTGAAGGTAAAGTTCCAAGCACTCTTAACCTGGGCAGTAGATGGAGGTTAATGATCAGCTTTATATTCCCAGAGAAATAACTCTTGTACCCAATGGAAAGTAAGCTGGGTGGGCCCCAGAGCCAGTCTAGATGTTGTGAAGAGAAAAATCTCTTGTTCTTGCAGTGAATCAAACCCCAATTCTGCAGTTGTCCAGCTTGAAGCCTAGTCGCTATGAGTAAGCTATCCTGGTTTCCACAACTGCTCAAATGCTGAATGTTTTTTTCTTTGCCTGCAGACTAACAATCTCTCTCACCTTCCTTCCAGTTTGACAAGCAATTTAACCACTGTTATCTGGGCTTAGGAGAGTTAAAATCTTGCCAACAACAAACTGAACTTCCAACATACTGTATTTATCTGACTATAAGTCAACAGTTTATTTCTATTTTCTTTGGCATTCAAAAGTATGGTGTCAACCCACGTCATAGCTCAGGCCAGGTGAGACACTGGCTTCTCAGCACACAGACTTGGGTCAGTCATGCATGTCTTTGTCAGTGGGAGATGTGGCACTGATGGAGGTACATTCAGAGCTTCTTTGGTTTTCCTTTGCTAATCATCATTCCACTACTGCTCACACTCGTCTATCATCCCCTGAGGTGTGAAACAGCCCTGACCAGGCACCATGTTATAAGATCTTCAGTCTTTGTGCCGGAGGGCTCGCCTCAACTGGCACTGACTGGTTAGAATATGGAAGCAGTATCTTTTTGGAACATAAATATACTGTGATATCATGCCTGAAAGCCAAAATAGTTCACTGCTAGGCAATGGCTTGGTAAACAGGTTCCACAGAAATGAACACATACGAGTATGCAACAACAGAAGAACTGATGTTTCTATGCAATGGTGAGGTAAACACACCTCTATAACAATTGAGGAATTGTAAGGAAATGGTGTTTTCTGTTGAGGCTGACATGAGGCTACATAACAAGGATCCCAGGCCAGGTGAGATATAATAAATGAGGGGGTCTTGAGATGGCAGCCGAAGATGATTGAGAAGAGATGGCAATGAGTTCAGCTGACATTTCAGTCAGCCTGTGAAGAGAAGACTCTACATGTGATATATGGAGTGTGTTATTCAGTGAGACGGGTATAATTGCTGTGTTCAAATCCATTCCCAGGATACGGCTACTGAAGACTGAGAACCCTAGTGTGTGCGCAACAGTGAACTGTAAAATGGAGATCAGCAGTAGCGCTGTAATTATATGTAGTGGTGTGTATAAGTGGTCAATAAACCCAATATCTAATCCATACCCTCTCCATAGTTACCCCCACTATGACAATAGTCATACCAATACCATAAAGTTACCAAAGTTGCCAGATGTGCACTGATCATTCCTAATTGTTACAAACAGATGTTTGGGCTTGTTTGTTCATTACTTAATGACACTGTTACCATCTAGGGTATACAGAGTTAAATGTCAGGATGACTGACGACTGATGAATTAGAAAGGATTTGGAAAGGAGTGGCCACGGCATATTCAAGATGATACTCCTGAATTTGCCTGAAGGGTACCCACTATTCTGGCTGGGATTCAAAGTGAGTACTTCCTTCATACATATCTAAAGTGTTACCACTAGACCACACTGTTCAGTGTATTTTGGCTATGATATATGGTACTGTAACATGTAGTATCGTCCCTATGCAACAATCACGAGATGGAAGATGTGTTGCTTGGTAAGAGCAAGTAAACACAGCAACAATACCTGGGCTATTGGTAGGCAAATGCTCGGTAAACTGGTTCCTGCAGCAACGGATACACATGCAAAAGTCAAGGGATTGTTGGACTGTAACAATGGAAATGGAGTTTTCTATGTGATTTGTGCTGAAAAGTTACAAACAGGGTCACTTGAGTTCCAGAGCAGTCAGTTGAATAAAGAGACGTGAAACATCTGGTTGGTGAGTGAGAGAGTTCAGTTCAACATACTAACCCTGCGAATGGCTGAGAAGTATGAAAAAACACAAGGATTTCAATATTTATTTATTTATAGTATACTGAACAATGCTGTCAGTAAATAAGACTATATAGTGACAAATGATTCGATAATAGTAAATTAATAATGAGTAAGAATATGGGACTTAATGCCCCTAGTCTAATTTAAGATAGTATAATGTCATTTGCCTGGAGGGACTCATGAGGACTATTATGAACTTCACAGTCAAGATAATCAGTGTGTCCCAATGAAAATTCAACCTGAGGACTTCCCAAATAATAGTTATTTTTCCTTAAAATTTTCCACTCCAATGGAAGTCATCTTACAAACACATACAAACAGTATGAGTCAGCAAATTCAGCATAAAATCCGATCTTCTTACACATGCACACATAATTTTTTCATGTTATGTCATTATCAACACAATCTTTGCTTATTTCTGTCACAGACACATGCACTAATTAGACGCATAAATAAATTAAGCACCACTTAAAGGTTTACAGCATAAAATTTTCAACATTTATCTTTAAAGCTTTGTAACATCAATTAATAACAATATAAATATCTTTCATAAACAAAATAATTAAAATACAGCCAGCAACCCATTAACCTTCAAATGGTGGATCTGCTAAGTGCTCTTTTTAAGCTGGTAGATGCAGGTACATCTGCTGTTGCATCGCAAGTTTTGAGCTTAAGGCTAAAACCAAACATCAGACCAGTAAACATGTTTTTAGAGAGGGAAAAAAAATAGCACTGATGTGCTACACATCAACCACAGATATTTTCACCTCAGGATGAATACACCTGCACTGAGATACCACTGATAAAAACAAATCATCTCTGCTAACAATTGCAAAAAGCCAAGCCTGGCCAGCATATGCATGGCCCCTTACCTGGGACTTATCACCTGTACATAATCACACTGTATTCACAAATAAAAAATTACATACAAGAAGGGCTTAAGAAGTTCTGCCCTTAACCCATTCACAGTCATGCTTCCAAACTGGGATTTTATTTTCCGAACTTTCTATATTCAAAATGTTTTGACCCTTTCAAGCTTTGAAAGCTGCATTTCAACATTTATCTACATTTAGGTCACCTGATACAACTGGTACTTCACCTGGTAAGGTGATGGGATTTGCAGTGAATGTGTTAAAAGCAAAACCCAGTATTATCAAATTGACTTCCAGCTTAAAGTACAGAAAAGTCAGACATCAATACACATATTGTACTGATAAACATAGTACGGAGACTGTGATACATCTAAATGAAAACACATATACATCTGTATATCTTCATTAAGATACCAAGTAACCAATTTAAATTCCATCAGTACAATATTATTGTCACATGTAGAAGCAATCTAAACCACCCATCAAACACAGACTATCATATTCAACAGTGAACTTCACCATCTGAATGTGACATTGGGTGGACAGCTGTCATTCACTCTGAGTGACATGCTCTGGTATAATACTAAGACTTCGCAATAACAGCCATCAAAGTTAACGAAAATCATCTCTAGTTATAATGACTCTGTGAGATGAACTGTCGTTAAATGTGCGTTTATGTTTCACAAATTAATTTCATGTTAAAATTTGACATTTAAAAAACAAGTGAGCACGGTTTGTTTACCCCCATATCAGCATCATGTGCAACATTAGAGCAGCATACACTTTATCGGTCTTCTTTTCCTTCGGTTCTTCTCGAGCTCCGGTGGTTGTGAGCGAATTATACGCACGACCTGGAATATACAGCGATGTTAAATGAACTGATTGTCTAAAACACATTACATCACATCTATCAAGTGCATGTCAGAATCCTCCACTGGTTAGCGCAAGAAACATACAAACAGGAAACGACTTTTCTGGTGTGAATGGGCCAACCCTACCTTATCATCTTCATTTGCAATCAGTCTTATGAGCTGCAAATTAATTTCATAAAGATTAAAATAGAAACACACACTTTAATCTGAAATATACAACTCCAGCCATCTGCTGTGCCTGGGTATAAACTACCAAAAGAGATATCAAAGAATATAAATAACAAAGATATAAACACTTCATGAATGATAAAACTGTGGTTGTAAATTCAAAAGTTTGTGGAAGAATGCTTCCATCCCTAGATCCCTACTGGAGCACGACAATGTCTGAAGCCTTCAGCCACAGGAAAGGCATAATATTTGTGGACGGATGTACTGAAGAACCTGCAGTTTATTAACCAACTACTTCATCTCTACAGTCCATCACACACAACAGATAACCATCAGGCTTATTCAAGAAGTTACCAATTTCTATGGAATCTGAAGATCTGTTCCCATGCTTATAAGGGCCCATTAACTTCAATGCTCCGTGTAAGTCATTTGAAAATAAATGCAAAAGAACATACAGAAACCTAAGATTCGGAAATATAAAGCTTGGATTTGACAGTAGCACCAGGAATGAAAAGTATTTTGCAGGATGCTCAAATGCCACGATACTGGCTACGGTACCTCATGGAAGGCAGCATCCACATTCAGGGGTGGATCTTTGGCACTCGTCTCTATATAGGGGATTCCCAACTTGAGAGCCAACTCCCGGCCGGATTCCTCGGTCACTTTCCGGAGGTGCACCAAATCCACTTTGTTTGCCACCAGTAGCATTGGGTACATGTCCCTACGGCACAAAATATTACACAGTGGACTATGTCCCCATAACAGCAACAGAAGGGAAAAGGTGATACCAGTTAAAGGCACACAAGTTTCAACCCTTCACTATGCTTATCACTTTCAATCCCATATCCAAGTTTGGCCATTTGCCAGTACTTCGCCCAGACTACCATATTCAGCCTAGGCTGGACAGCAACACACCACAAAACGATGTTTCTCTTAAAAAATTAATTCAGAGCACGTAATTCTTTCTTCTGACATTTGATGGATATTACTTTTTAGATGTAAGAAGATTCTTTGTCATTCATTTCTTAACTTTGAAACACTGCAAACCTTTAGCAAACAGAAAAATTGCCTGAACTGGAAAGCAGGCCAGTAGCAGAGTTGCTGGAAGTGACAGTGTTATTATTCCTTTACTGCAGACAAGCGGTACACATTCCTTCCACAGGTATGGTGGATTCTCTTGCCGGTATCATGACATATAGTAGCTCAAACTTGAGACAGAAGAACACCAGAATTTAGAAAAATAAATGTTGGATTTGACACCCTCACAGTGGTGACTACAGGTTGTAACAGTGTGTAGTTAGCAAAAAGCCCCATGTTTTGAAGGGACACATCACTTCCATCTTCAAGGTTGAAGAGTAAGCCAAGAAAGACTCCAATAGAAACAGGCAGCAAGTCAAGCTCAGCTTAATCTTCGGCCGTGAAGATGAGGGCAATATGTTCCTTCAAAACGTTAGACTGACTCTGAAGTAAATAATTTTACAACCCAAAAGTTCATAATCTTTAACAGAATAAGGTCTATTCATGTGATGTAGAAAAAAATGGGAACAGGGCTTCAAATCACCTCCAAGAACTACACCACTTACACATGACTTTAACAGCAATGGCTACTATACATACTGGCAAGAGCACACAGTAAATTTCATAAAATCTTCAAATGTTGTCTTGATCCATGGCAGAAAGGAGGGAAGTGGAAGGAAAGTTGCATTTATAAACATAATACACCCTTTTAATATGCAGAATTAATTCTGACCAACATCAATTAACAGCACTCTCTTCAATGCAAAGTGGTTGCTGGGCGATCAAGTGAGGTGGGGTGAAGAGGGAGCAGAGTACTGTATGCGTGACGAAGGTGGAGGGACCTGAGGACAGACAAGAACATCTGCAGGATTTGGGGTTCTCACAGTTGTGGTGATGAAGAGTTCTATGTTCTGGGAGATAAGACCATGCAGTCTATTGAAAGCCAACTGACGTTATGAATGAACATGTTCCCTCCAACTGCTTGCTACCTGCTTGAATCTGGGTTCTTGCTTGGGTTACTCTTCAGCCCTGAAGATGACACCTACAGGTTCCTCCAAAGTGTCTGTTGTCTTTCAACAGACTGCATGGTGTTACAGGGGCACCTAGTACCATAGCTGGTTGAGGCATTATGCTACAAGCCGGACAGTCGCGGTTTTGATTCCTGAATCGGTCACTGGATATTTTAAGTGGCCTAATCCATCCAGCCGCACTATGGCCCTGGTGTTGACTCAACCTCTAACAGAAATGAGTACCAGGAATCTTCATAGGGTTAAATGGTGGCTGACAACCTCACTGCCACCTGTGAGCCGACTGTCTAGAAAATGTGGCAGCCATCATGTCTCACAACCCTATGGGCCTCCACAGCCTGTTTATAGGGACGGCTTTACCTTTCTACATAGCCTTCAGAAGACAGAACTCATCAGAGAAAATATGGCCTACCAATTCAACCTCTTCTGCATATCTGTTGCTGTTAATCTTTCATGGAATGGGGATATCTTCAGCGTAATATTCCTTTATGGTTGCTTATGCAACTTCATTTTCTGTGACTTTTTTTTGGAACACAACTGAGAGATAAAGTGACAAGTACCTGATCAGCATGGCCTGCACAAAGAATGTATGCACAGTGCACTACTGGTTTTCATAATGAAGACCTGAACAGTCAACACCTCTTAAAAAAAAGGTATGTACACAGAATCTACACTCCTATTGCACTATTCTTTTATAAATTCTGCATACAGAACAGAACACACTATGAAGAGCCGAGGTCGTTACACATACCTGTCCTTAACTCTGAGTATCTGCGTGTGGAAATGAATGATGTTCTGATAACTCTGCTTGTCTGTAACTGAATATACCAACAGGAAGCCATCGCCCTTCCTCATGTACTGCTCACGCATTGCACTGAATTCCTCCTGGCCAGCAGTGTCCAGTACTAGCAACATAAATCTAGGCTCAGTACCTCACAGTAATGATCTGCACACTGATTCTATGCTAAATACCTCTCTGAAATGACCTACACACGAAAACTAGACCAGAGGAAGACAATTGCTTTTACTCAGTACCTGGATAGGAATGTTTCAAAGCACCTACAAAGCAAAAGACACATTTTGCAGTTAAAAAACTGGTACACAGCTGCCAATTATTGACACCAACTCAGAAAATTGAGGTTAAGGTAAAGCTATTCTTGTGCTTGACTACCCATCCACAGACCACAAGCTCAAAACATAGGTATCTGCATTAAAACTGCCACAGCTGAAGAAACTGGCTCCTTAGTAATATATCAGTAGAGCATTTCTGTCAGCATGTCATCATGTGTGACACACTAATGAGCAGAAGAAAGATTACACTTTCATTTGATTCATATCTGTGAATATTTGAAGAAGTAATGCGGTTTATTCCATGCAATTGCATTTACCACCAAGAAGCTTTTGAGAAATGTTTCATTGCCTACAGCTGTGTTTTCCAAACTCACCTATACTAAATATTACTGATTTGCATAAATTGTGGATTTGACTACTTTCTAAACAATCCCCTTTCTGAATGGTCACAACTAACAGCCTCTGAAACCACATTTCAAAATGAATATTACATACCATCCAGNTCATGGCAGCAGCCCTACGCCTACCTATTGTGCACACGGTGGATGCAGCTGCAAAGCTGCATGGACCACCTCAAGTGACAAGCCAGTTGCTGCAGCGTTTTCACCTGCAATTAATTTGTGATCTCAAGTAAAGCAAATTTGTACCTGTGCTTACCCAATTAAGTACTACATCATCAATATATGGGGGAGTGGACATATAGATCCACATTTGCTTGACCTTGGAATTAGTTGGAGGTCAGTGTCCAGCTTTACCCCTGTTGTATATGTGTTATTGTTTTATAAGAGCTATTTCATTTGGTAAAGGTGTTGTATACGCTATGTTATTTCATTAGCATTTACTCTTAATATGTTATTTCATTAGCATTTAATCTTAATAGAAATGTAACAGAAATGGTAGCGACACGTGAGGACGCAAGCATGCAGTCGAGATAACCAAGGGGGTCAGACGCGTGACCTCCATCTTAGGCAGCTGTGGCTGCTAAAAACGTGAACACATAGGGTACAGGAAGCGAAGCCCACAAAAAAAGGGGCAAGACATAAGCAAGCAAACTAACAGAGCTCTGCTCTGAAATATTCCTTACGACTGGTGGTGTTATTAAAACAAAGAATGAAAACCCAGTCTGATGCAGATGGAGCGAGAGACTAGTCGCTGACCGAGATAACGCTAAGTAGAGCCAAGACAGCCTTCCCTCCCTGGAACCCTAGCTATCAGTCCCCAGGTGTGGTGTATATGTGTAATCAACAGAAATTAGTTAATAAACTCACTTGCTGATTACACCACTCTTGTTGGATCAATCGATCGTCCTCTGTCAACCCGGATTCCCAGCGATTTCCACATGTGCCCAGCCTAGGTAGCACCAGACCTGACTTGTGCGCCGCTAACATCCATGATACGCCAGCGCCGGGCATCCAGCAAGGAACTTCGGGATACACCACCCCCAGGGAAAGAGACCCCCAGTACCCACTGGACCATTGGATGGGCACCAGAACCAGTCTAGATGACGCAGAGGAGATAAACTTCTTGACCCCACTGGGGCTCTAACTCCAACCCCTCTTGTCCAGTTCATAGCCACATACCCACTGTGCTGTCCTGACCCTTGAACTAATTAACTAAAACCGAGAATGATGGTGTAGCAGTAATGCTCTAGACTCATATACAGGAGATGCTCTTTGAATCTGGACAGAGCACTTGCAGTTCTGTTTCCGTGTTTTTCCTCACTCCCTCCAAGCCAGTATACTAACCCGATTAAGCCATAACTGCTTTCTTCCAAATCCTTTCCAATTCATCTGTCACACTAATATTTGACACTGTATAGCTTGGATACTGACAGCATCATAAACTAATCCACAATATTGTGACATGACACCTCAAAGGCGAAATTGTGGAGCCAGATGAGAAGTCTGTTGCTAGGGAATGGCTCTGCAAACATATTTCCTCAGCAACAGTCATCAGAGAGAGGAAGTTACATACAGACTATGACTGCAAGGGATCAGTTGAAAAATAAAATGACTGCTCATGAGCCTCAAGGGGCTTGGCACCAAGACGAATAAATGATTGGCAGTCGTAAAGTAACTCTGACTCTGACTAACCAGGTAACCACAAGGAACCGGACTCTTTTGACAAATGACTATATAGAATATCGATATGTAAAATTATAATACAGATGACATGTACTACTGATTTTGACTGTGGTATATGACATACCCATCCTCATCAGAGAGGGTGCCCCATATTGACAAAACCACAACTGTCTGACAGTAACAAGAATCCGGTCCTGGGCCCTACATGGGACCTGACATCAAGACCGACTGGACTGACTGACTGTTGGGTGTAATGTAACTCTGACAAAATCATGAAAATGCAAATGTTCACGACATTCAAAAAGGCAAAGCATGACACAGAAAATATAAGAGGCTAAAATTTGGTGGTGGTCAAGCATACGACCGTTCAAGTGACTAGGCAGCTGTTGCAACATGAACTACATTAGTTAGGGCATGATCTGCTGTGTCATGCCTTGACTGACAGAGGCCTTGTATATATTGTGGCATGTCTGCTGAAAGCCTGGAGAGTTTAACCAGAAGAGACATCCATTACTAATTTATGGCACACTAAACAGAGACAAGAATCTAGAGAAGTTGAGAGTACTGAGTCCGCAGATAGCAGCTGGAAGACAGGCCCATCGGAGGTTGTCGCACAAGCACCCTTGCAGAGGTGGAGAGGCCCCCATTGTATGCTGCTGCATAGCAATGCCATGTCTTCATGTGAGATAGGGCATAAGCCTGAAAGCAGGGGAATTCCACTGTTGGGTGATGCTACCTAGCAGCACAGTGAAGACCATGACTGGGAACACTAGTCTGTGTGTGACTGTGATTCATGAAGGATAGTCATGAGAGACTAGAGGACTGAGATGACAGAGTTAATCATGAGGTAGGCGACAGCCAGTGAGGACAAAAGGTGAGGAATCTATGGTATCGGAACCCATTACCAGACAAACGGCGAAGCCACAGCTGACTGAAAAAATTAATGTGCGCTGCAGTGAAATTCAGAATGTGTGAATTAGTGATACAGCTATAGTTACTTGTAATTACAACTATAAAAGTCCAATAAATCTGATTACCAATCCAAACCACTCCACAGTCACTTATCACAATGAAGGGGGAAGTTGCTCACGCTTCAATCCTCATGGGAGGGCCCACACAGGGTAGTCACCCAATTAATGAGGTGGCGTACTGAATTCAGAGGAACCCTAAAACAAAGACGATGATCATACACCTGGACTAGCTCATGCCTTACCAGGTAACCGCTCAGGATGAGCTGCCCTAAAAAGGGAGCAGTTGGACAAGTTGAAGGACAACAGCATGCTGCATTATCCACAAAGAAAGAAGACTGGCCTCCTTAGAAACTGGAAGTGCCAGGGCCAGCAAGACGTTGAAGTGCCATCTACCAAGACGAGTATACATTTCACAGCTACGTCCCCTAAGAAAAGAAGAAATGGCAGAACACCTGTAGGCTACTCAGGATGAGCAGCCTTAAGGTGGGAGATGTGTGGCATGTCTGCTGAAAGCCAGAATACTTTAATCAGAAGAGACGTCTGTTAGTAGGTTACGGAACAATAAACAGTGATGCAACAATAGAATATGAAATGCAACGTCTAGTTATGGATGCAACAATACAGGAAATGTCGGAAGTAGTGTTTTCTGTTGGGTCTGTTCCAAAGCTCTATCACTCAACCCTGAGAGGAAACTCTTTGGGCGCCCCACATTGACAAAACCACAACTGTCTGACAGTAACAAAATCTAGTCTTGGGCCTCACATGGGGCTTGACACCAAGGCTGACTGGCTGGCAGGCCATGGGTCATAAAGTGACTTTTGACTCAACTTTGGAATTTGACAAGGTGAAAACACACCTGGAGTCATGGGAGATGCAACACAGCCCATAACCAGAGAAGACAGGAACTGCTGATCACAGAAGACATGGAACCTATGGCACCAGGAGCTGTTACCAAGCAACAAGCAGTGAAGACACAGCAGACTGAAAAGACTGCTGTGAACTGTAGAGTACATGATTGGTGATTGTGCTAGAATTAACTGTAGTTATGATCTGTAAGAGTCCAGGAAATCAGATTGCCAATCCAAACCCCATCTATAGTCACTGACATGTGACAATTTGGAAATGAAAAATTAATGAACCCCATGATACAGGTTCTCTTTGAGAAACTTACAGCTGTTTGGTTGGCCAGGATATTCCCAGCTTTACTGGAAACCATAGGTTTGACATAATGTTGACCAAACTCTATTAAAACTGATATATGAAACTGACTACTCACCTCCATCTAGTGCTGTCATCAGTAATGGTGCAACTATACCTCCATTTTCCCATACATCATCATGGTATAGTGCTTAATTAATTAAGCATAGTACCAACTTTACCTTTTTTTTTAAATATTATTTAGTTGAGCTTCAAGCTTCTAAGGAATAACGGGGCACTGTGGTTGTCAGGTTCTTTTGGGGGAATGGGGTATTTTACAATGCTACCAGTAACGCTTCTACATGGTGTAAACTGGTAGAACAACAAATGGATGAACTCTAAAGGATTTGGAATGTATTAGTCATAGCCTAATTCAGGTACTATCCTGGTATTTGCTTGAAGGGGCAAAATGAAACCACAAAAAGCATCAGTCAAGATAGCCAGAGTCCTGGCGGGATTCAAACTATGTGCCTCATGAAAAACAAGACTAGAGAGTTTCCACTATGCCAGCCCACTCAGTGCTAAGTAATTTGATGTGATGAGACAAACAAACGATTATTCACAGCAAAATATGAGTACTGGAATCAGATATAACTTTTAAGGTCATATCCCATCATTCCCAAAGTGGAGGGAAAAGGAAGGAAAGCACAAATTGCCTCTGTCTGGATGTTCACAGTACCAGTCCAGTTCTGAACAGGGAACCTTTGAATACAAACCATGCAGGTTACTGCTCCTAGTAGCCTGACCAATCTGCGAAGCTGAGAATGCCCAATGTGATGGACCATGCCCTCTTACAATTTTAACTGGATTCCTTTTAAAAACCAGCGATGTCTCTCACACCATCGTTTATATTACCTGGGGAATAAGAAACACGAATCCCTTGCGAGGTGGGGGCGGTGACTTGATTACGGTCACAATAATAACTGGGTGGAGCATTATTTTGAGGTTCATATTATATACTTTCCCATTTACATTACCGAAACCTTTGTTAATTGTCCAAGGTTGAACCAAAAAAGCGGCCGTCCTGCTTTAAGTTATTTTTAGCATTTCGGTCCGTATTTACAAATACCCTTTGATCTTCCGCAATTTATGATTTATCCTAGTAATTACCATACCTCTTCTTTAAAAACAAACAAAAAACAATACCACTACACTATTATGGGAGAATACTTAACGTTATTTCTTCTGACGTAAGAATTATTTACATTTATATTCGTATATCAATTGCGACTACTCTAATCCCCACACATTTTTCACATCATGAATTTACCCAACGCCGTGATCATACTACACACCCAAATGGTAGATATTGGACCGCAACACGCGAGTGAAGAATTCTAAATGTTTTCATCCATATTAATAAGAACTAGACTCGGCAATGTTACATAACACATTATAAAAACACGGACATAAATAATGTCAACAATAAAAACAATATTTACCCCAACTTCTCCTGCCACTCCCACGTCTTCCTCTGAAAAAATATGGTTACTGCGTATTACACAGTATATTCCATAGATGGTAGCATCGTCGAAGCAACTCCCTCAACTTTGAAGGTGCGGGAAATTCAATGGCAGGACATGTCACAGCATATTTTACCGTGACACGCATAACAAACTGAAGAATCAGAATAATATGCACAAAGTTACAGTAAACAATGGGACATACAAAATACAGGCATGCTTGTTTATTCAAATATAATCCTTGTTCACACATCTAACATAACCTAATCTGAAATACTATTACAGTGTGTTTAGACCTGGCCATACTAAAAAAAAAAAAAGGCTGTGTATTTGCGTGGCCAATATGTGAGGTAAGGATTGTAGAGTGTGTATCAGTCAGTTAAACAAAAGTTGTTACAGTGTCAGTTTCTCTTCCTGTTGATCACATACTGGAAATCAGAAAACAGTTGTTTCTTTCACATTTCCACCTGTTAAAAAGACTATTACATGGGAAATTTTCCCATGACCAGTCACAAGCAGTATTAAGCAATGTATATAAATTTACAGAGGAGCTGTTGAAGAAGCAAGACTTCAGTTCCACACAGGAAGTAGTACCTCAAGCAACTAGTGAATCAAAGACAGCAGTCACACAAATTAAAAATGAACCAGATAGGACTGAATCTGGTGCATCAGCGTCATTTGCAGCATCTCATAAAAGCTTGAAAATCCCTCCAAGCAACATTGGGCAATTTCAGTCAAGCATTAGTTTGTTGTACAACAAATTCTACGTCAGAGGTAACAAAGACCGTTATTAAAGGCAATATATACCCAACTGAAACAAATATCAGACTTTCAAGACAAATTTTGATATTTAGATTAATTCTATGTACCTTGGACTACTGATGGAGGTCTAAAAACATGGATGTTCTGATGGAGCATCACAATGTAGTAGCACAGACTATCTCTTACTTGTGATTATGCATAAATACGGTATTGAAGGTTGCCCCATAGCATACATGGACCATAGTCAAAACCATTTGGCTGGAACGATGCAAAGTACCAAGGTCTGTTTGCCCCCATTTTGAAAAGGCAAATAATAATTATCATGAATGCTGCTAACAAAGAAGGCATTATACAAATGAATCCTCCAAGTGCTATATAATCACAAAATTTCATGAAAACTGGCCCAAAAGATGGACTAGTGGCAAATATATGTTAGCACGTGTAAAAATAATACAGATGAAAATGCAGGAAATTAAATCATCACAGACATTACAATATCCAGAAGAACATAGAACAGAAGAAGAAGCAAAAGCAAAATCAGTAAAAAGAAGGATGAACTAAAAATGTGCCAGTTGATGACATACATGCACATATTAAAGGGATCACATTCAGAAATGAAGAGCAATATTTTCTAGTGTTTGGTACATCCATTTATTGTCAAAATATATAAATACCATTTAATTATTTAATATACATCACATTAAAGTACCTGACACAAGTTCAAGGTAATCCTACACTTATAATCTATCACATCTTATTCACACACCTCCTCCCTGGTTCATATTTGGAAAGTGTGCAGTTTGAATCCAGGCCATATCACCTATCCTGACCGTGGTTTCTCATAGTTTTTCTCAGTCCCTTCAGGAAATGCCAGCACAGTACCTCAATTAGGTCACAACCACTGCCTTCCAAATCCTTTCCAGTACCTCTATTATCCTACCATTCAACACTACACTCACCTGTGAATGAAGGCTTCTCTGAACAAACACTGATTTGTAAATATAACAAAAGGCAAATTTTTAATGACATGAATATGCTTTGGAATCCTGTTTATCATGATATTGTTTTCAATATCTAAACTGCTGTAACACTCAACTACATCCACAACTAAATATTCCAGTCATGCCCTGAACTTTTTGAATAGAGGGTGCTTGATGTTGGAAGATGTTCTCTTGTATTCTAAATAAACAGCATCATCAGCTCCTGACAAAGAACTCATGTTGCCGACTCGGCGATGGACCTAATAACATAACAAAAATATTTAGAGGATGACCCACGAGTCATAGACACCTGCATTACCGTGACTTTAAATAAGCTTCAACTAAGCCAGAAACATACAGAAGCACAAAAGCACTGTGTATAGACCTTAAGTAGTGCACTTACAGTGGGACCTATACGAGGTCCTTCTCCTGGAACTCTCTCCTCGTCTGCATCAATGTCGCTGGCAGCAAGTACCTGCTGTAGCAGCTGACCTTGTTCCTCCCTCGTCTTGTATAACAAATCAGGTTCCTGAAGCAGTAAGATGAGAGGCGTGCACCTAGCAACCAAGACTTCAGCCCTTACATTAATAACACAGGTGACTCTTTATTATAAACAAAGGCTGTGTTCCTGAAGAATCACTGCAAATATCAAAAACATGTAACACGGGAAAGGCATTGAATGTGTGAGCATGGCGGGGTAGATGAGGAAACAACCAGGCCAAAACGATGGAGAAACTCAGTGAGCACACATAGCAACTTCTATCAGTGCCACTGTAAAAAGGTAAAGTTATCCCTGTAACAGGCCATGGAGGTCCATAGGATTGTGCAACACTGAGGCTCACACAGTTTCTAGGCAATCAGCTCAGAGATGATGTTGAGGTTGTCAGCCTTGCACACCAGCCTACCTTTACCCCCACGAAGGTTCCAGGTACTCATTTCTGTTAGAGGTTGAGTCAACCCCAGGGCCATAGTGCGGATGGAAGGATTAGGTTATTTGAAAAATCCCATGACCAAAATAAAACCACAAACAATGAAAGCACATATAATTAGTCACATGTGAGATCACACATATGATATCACCTTTGATGATTACTGCCATCTGTGACATAATGCCATGCAGTATCCTGTAAAAGTATCAATATTTCAGGGGAACCTGCTGCCATCTCAGGGCACAAGAGTGGTACAGAAAATCCCGCTACTCTGAAGGAGGCAGCGATTTGCCCCAAAACACTAGTAACTTTCCATCAAGCTACACAGCATCACATCCCAGAAGACAATAGTCTTAACATTCATTGCCACGAAATCCTCAGTTCCAACAGTTATTCTGGGATTTTCCTCAGGTCCTATGGCCAGATGTAGGATATCATTTTACAAAAATGCAACTAATCATCCGTGTAATTCTGTTGCAGTTACCTCATCCATGCCAGCCAGCTTGGTGATCACCTTGTAGCTATAACCCTGGTTGACAAGAAATCTCTGTCTCTTGCGAGAGTAACTCATCTCCATTGTGTCCTGAGATACCAGAGTGTAGAAGAAAGCATTGTATTCCTCAGCAATAGCCCCTGCAAAGTGAAACAGAAATATTTTGGTATAGGCAAAGTCCTATGTGTTCACAAGATCTCCATTGCGTTTCCCATTGTACACTGAAAACTGAGGCTAGTAACTTTCTAGTGACAATATAATGATATGCATCACTACCTTATGATGCACCTTCAAAAATGCCTCAGACACAGAATAGTACAAATGATGGATAACTAGTAAATCAGAAAGGATGTGTAAAGAAGCAATCATGCCTTAACAAGATTTCAGATTCATGAAGATTGCAATCATCCAGAATCTGACATCATTTGGTATGGCAGAACATTATCGCCATCCCAGAGGAACCTGCTGCGACCAACATCCGGGCATCTTGTAGGCAAATCTTTTTGTGTGTTACTTTATGGCACTGTGAGTAGCTAAGCATAAAACTCTGAACACTAGGATGACAGATAGATTGGAAAGAATTTGGAAGGAAACGGCTGTTGCCTGATAAAGGTATTATACAGGTATTTGCCTGAGGGGATTGAGAAAACAGCAAAAACCCTGTCAGGACAGCCAGTGTCTCACATCAGATTCTGCATAAGCACCTCCAAAGTATAAGGAGAGAACATTACACTAGACCAATCTGCTCAGAAATACCTTCTCTTAATTCCTTAATTTGAGTGTTATTCCTAAGCTTCAGTTGTATATTTTGTAATACTGTTAAGGAACGCAACCACTTCCCAGAGGATACAACTACACAGCTGCCCATGGCATAAACTCATTCTTGATTATTTCAGTTGTCAACAATTTCTATCCTTTTATGGACCAACCCTCATTTAAGGTTTCTTTGTGGGGTAGCAGATTTCAACACACTACACTGAGGAAAATCTTACACAGAGAACATTCAACACTGAAATTATTAACTTGGGGTCACTGAAATTGAGTGATAAATGAGGAAAACCTTTAATCAAGGAACATTAAACAGGGAGTTCCGCTGCATGACCATAAAGCTCACTACTGGACCTTATCCACAGCTACTTCAAACCAATTCTCCATACATGGACACTTTAACATTAACCTCCCATCTACGCTTATGTCTCCCCTACAGATATTCCATACAAAAAATCTACAAAACATCACTACAGCAATACCTTTCTTTGCACGGAGAATTCGACCCAGTCGCTGAGCTTCTTGTCTTCGTGAGCCACCATGGGAAGAGATCTGGATGAGGACATTGGCTTCTGGCAAGTCAAATGATGTGTCAGCAACCTTACTGACAAATATGGTGTTTACTTTTGGGTTGAACTTGAAGTTCTGCAGTATCTGAATTCTTTCATTCTGAAGTTATGAGAGATATATACATAAGCAAACTATATAATGCAGAGCTAACAAGAACATGTGGCCAGGTAGCCCTCAAGCTGCCAAACTTAGTAATATGGACTGCTTATAATATAAAGTACACAGAATTGTAACATGATATACAAGATAACAAGATTAAAATCATACAAAATAATACACATTATATACTGCTGTGTGATAGCCATAAAAAGAATACAATGACGGAGTTCTAGATATGTGACGCAACAAAAGGAAAACAATGACGTGCCTGAGAGCACGAAAAACATGCGAACAGTACAGTGATCTCCTCACCAATCAAAAGTTTGCCTGATGATGGCCCAGGTGGGGCTGAAACATGTTGCAAATTAGAAGATCATATGATATAAATTAAAGACATTCTAAAGTATTTAATAGTCACTTTTAATGTAAACAATATACACGTAGTGTCTTAATGAAGATATATTCGTCATAGTGACAGCCTGAGAAATGCAAAACTCGATTACAGGCATGTCTTTGCCACAATTTGCAAGTTGTCTACAGAAATACTGATGGAAAGGGGAAAGTTTAATCATCAACCACATCAGATTGTGTATGGCTCAGAAAAACACATTAAACTGTATCAATCTGTTTGTTGGCAGGAAAAATGGTTAAGCTAAAAGAATTTGTCTCACAACAACTTCCATCATTCACACTGACTTGGAAAAATTATGGGCCATTTTTCTGTTTTAATATCTGAGGTATCCACAGAGGTGAACATTCATATTATGGTGTTGCATGTGATGACACTGCATTGCAGTCTGGTAAGTACCAACATTTCAGAGGAATATTACCATCATCTTCAGCATTAAAGTCACTTCAATCCTGAAGACAGAGGCAGCATGTTCCGCTGAAACATAGGTTCTCACAACAGTGGTTATGAAGAATTCTTATTTTCTGGGATATAACAGTGTGCAGTCCACTGAAAGTCAATGGATGTTTTGGAGAAACATGTCACCTCTATCTTTAGGGACAAAAAATAAACCACACACGAAACTTTCATGAAGCAGGTAGCAAGCAGGGCCTTTCCTTTGAAATGCTGGTATCAGTAATGTGGCTTAGGCTGACAATTACGTGAGTTACCCCCAAGCACCAAGGCCACTATTAGGTTTACTGTGTGCTCACAATCTTGTCAGAACCCCTCAAAGAGCTCTGACTGCAGTCAGAAACCATCCGGACAAAGGTGATCCCATTATCTATTGGCTCTAATCACAGATGAATTGTGTAGTAGCAGGATTTTTCCTCCTGTCCATGTTTCCCTGCATTGTGCTTTCCAAGAGGCCCATAATATGTAGGTGAGGCCTCAAGTAAAGCAGCCCTCCAATAGCCCTGCTGAAATGTTAGTACCCACTTACCATACTTAACACAATGTCATAACCCATATAACCGCAATATAATTAGCATATCACAGATTATACCTATTCACCCTTCTGCTCTCCTGAGCAAGAGTGGTCATTTACCAGTGCTTTGCCCAAACTGCCATATCTGACGAAGAGTTGCGGAGAGTGAGGACTAATTCATCACTGCGTATTTATGTCTCTAATAAAACTGCAAATTGTGAGACACACAAACGCTTCCATTCAAACGTACCTGTGAAGTTGGACCATAGATGTACGGCTTGTTCATCTTAATGGCATAATGTTTCAGAGCAAACACATTGTCAGAAAAAACAATGGTTTTGTCACCACGTCTCTCATGATATCGTACCAAATACTGTGTGCTTCGGAACTTGCTGGGGTTCATGACATACAGAAGCTGCAAGACACAATTGAAAACTTGGTACAGCAAGACATACAACAAGGAGAGGGTAGGGCAATGGGCATCACATAATAACAGCAGCAATATAACAAACAACAACACTGATAATATAAAATAGTTCTAAAAACAAAAACCAAACTACGTTGCCTCCAGTCAGCAACTGAACTATACCAAATGAATGACTGCCGCTTGTTGGTGAAGTTAGTGCCAACTAGCAAACCAAGATTAACGGCCGTGGGGAACTGCTGCGCTGACTATGTGACACTCTCTAGCCACAAAAGTTGGCATAAAATAATTACAATCAACTCTCGATTATCCGGGGGTGGATTAACCAGTTTGCGGCTTAACCGGGGCTACTGAGGCTTTTTTGAGGCTTATATATTGTTTAATACTCATTCACTTTTGTTTCACATGGTGAGTTGTAACACTATTTTCGCACTAGTGTGAACCGAGCTCTGCATTCTTTGGTCCCATTATGCTAACACAATGTTCTAGGGTAGGGGTGAAAGAATGCAAGGATTTGTGGAAAGTTTCAAGGACAGATACATCGCCCCAGTTATTATCCTTGTATCGATCTTCAAGTGCGTTAGCAGAATGTCAGGGTGTAAAAGGAAGCGTGTTGTGTTAAGTATTCAACAGAAACTTGAAATTATCAATCAGCTGGGAAAAAGAGGTGTAGTTAAACAATTAGCAATGCAGTACAGTATTGGAGAACAAACTGTTCGAGATTTGGAAAAACAAAAGTGAGAATGAGGAAGAGCTGGACAGTGCTGCTCTTAATCATTTGGAATCCTTACTAGACTATCTTGAGGATCTTGAGAGTGAAGAGAACAGTTTATTAAGTGACAAGCTAATATTACGTAGGCTTCGTACGGATATCCGTAAAGAGGAAAATGGCGCGAAAAAGCAAACGACAATATTAAATTTTTTAAGTGTTAAGTGTTGGATGTTGTTGAACACTGTGATTGAAATAACTAATTCATACTTCTGTGTAATGAAAAAAAAAGTATTAAATAGGCCATGAGATGACATAAAAATGAGGTTGAATAAATTTAAATACAGGTAGGCCTATAGTATTATGAAGGTACAGTATTACAGTACTACTTTTAATAAAATTTGTCTTAACCGGGTTTTCGATTAATCGTGATTTCCATCCCCACCATTATCCCGGATAATCGAGAGTTGAGTGTATAAACCTTATTAAATTATAAGATAATATGGGAACAGAGAAAAAAAAGAGATGTAAAACAATGCAAAGCCAAAACAAATACACTTTAGAGTGATACAGACATGTAACACTGAAACCCTGACACAAAGAGAAACAAAAGTTAAAAAAAAAATTGTCGATTTTTTTTATTGCTAGTGGGGTGGGACTAAGTCCCTTGTACTGCGGCCACTTCTGGCCTACTGTACCAGCCCCAGATGACAGGTTAGGGTGATTGTGTAGCACCTGGTGGTGTGAAGATTGGCAGGGGAAACCAAACTACTCAGAGAAAACCTGCCCCAGCACCACTTTGTCCACCACAAATCCCACTTGACCAAACCTGGGCCACCGTGGTGGGAAGCCAGTGGCTAACCGCTTGAGCTATTACTTAAGGTAGAATAAGAGGTACAGAATTAGAAACGAAATTCTTGGAGAAGCTGGGATTCAAAATTGAATAGAATTACAACAGTTCTCTCATGTAAAAAGAACAGACAGAAACAAGAAGCCAGGTGGTGGAAGACTTCAATAAAAGAGGAAAGAACTGGTATGAAACTGAAAAGGAAAGAATGTGGGAAGAAAGATGAGGACTGAGGCTCATTGTCCACTAACTACTCTAAAACAGAAAAGAGGCTATAAGGAGGAGGAGGAAGGAGGATGGGGGGAGATGAGCAGAAGGTAACAGTAATGATGATGACAAGACTCAAGCCAATGACAGGCTTCCATATTAGTGGTATGACCTATGCTTTGCCTCATCACAAAAATATGAAACACTTTTCACGTAAACTCACCAGTTTCTTACTCGTCTTGCACATGAGATATTCCCTGTAGAACTCTGGGGCCATGGGGCACCATACTTCTGCACACTGAACCCTTGCGATGAACCCACGCTTTTGCAGCTCCAACCAGTTGGCTTCATATAATTTTGGTCCAATAAGGAAGTTGAGATCAGCAATTTTATCATCCTCACGAAGCAGAGTAGCAGTGAGCCCAAGCTTACAGTGTGATTGTACAATTGTTAATACACGCCGAAACATTTTAGCAGGAATTGTATGCACCTCTGCAACATGAGTGATGGAACTTTGTTAACGTCCAAACAAACATGGATTACTTACTTACTCATGGAGCTGAGCCCTTCTGGAGAAGCCGCCAATTGTGCAGCTACCCAAGAATTTCCCAGCATTTTATGGAACCTGAAGGTTCATTTCCATGTTCACAAGAGCCCTCCACTGGTCCCTATCCTGAGCCAGATCAAACCAATCCATACCATCCCATCCTATCTCTCTAAGATCCATTTTAATATTGTCAACCCACCTACACCTTGGTCTTCCCAGTGGTCTCATTCCTTCTGGCTTTCCCACCAATATCCTATATGCATTCCTTCTCTCCCTCATGTTTAATGACTGATATATTGTGACTCTCAACAACACTCTCTCAGAGTTTCTTACAAACTTTATATACACTCAATGTGAGCCCCATAAGTCACACTCTAGACATAAATCTGATGCCCCAGTTCCTCCCAGACATCTACCAGAGTGTGGCAGGTATTTGATACCACTGTTTCAATGAACTTAAACTGCTTACACGTGTAAACTGACTTTCACTGTTTACAAAACTAATGATGAATGTTTGTAATAAATTTGTCCCCATATCCTGAATGAGACACAATGCTTTCTCCTGAGTAGATGGATTATCACAATATCTGTACCTCTAGCAGATGGGAAGAGTCACATTTGTGTCTAGTACTAGCAGAAACTTGGAAAGATGAGCTACCTGCCGACATACACGACATGATTTCGAACTGCATTATTAGTTACAAGTAATATGTTTTTGGACATTATCCATCGTCTTGACTCTTTTTAAAAAACTGTCCTCTTTCTTTTTTAAAACACAACGTTTCCGAGAATGGATTCTGTCCCCATCCTCAGGAAAAAACCTACTCAGTTGGGTCCAATAGATAGAGCTAGCCCCTATCTCTGGACCAGAGATTAGTTCCTTGCAGTGTTTGCTTGGTTTATAATTACCCCGTAATGATGAATGATGGTAGGTTCGTTTATAGGTCTAAAGATGTCAAGTGAAATGGTTACTTGCAATTCTTGTTATTCCCTTATCAGACAATTTTAGTTTTAATTGTTTCTTGCATCCTGTTGTGTATTAAATGAATATTAGAGTTAATTTTACCGACCACACAACACGTTTTTTATTTACTGTCACACTACATGTTTCGACCTCAAGAGGTCATCCTCAGGTGTACGAACACAGTTGCACAATCACACACAATCACATTCGTTTTTCCACTTATTTTGATCCTGTATCCTGTTCAGGTCCACGCTCAAATAGTATGTGTCAAGTTCTTCTTATAAAATATAAGTTAAAAAATACAAATGTTAAAAGTTAAAATTTAAAATTTAGTTCACTGTAGCTAGTTATATTATTACCACTTGGTTAAAAAGTTCATGAAATAAACTTCAACTCATCACATTGACTGCACTTTCACTTTTGAAGGTCTTGTTGTTCTTCGGCGTCCTCTGATGTTTGATCTATTATGTTCCTTGTCGTGATGGCTACTGATTGTCTTGTTTGTTGGGTTGGTTCCTGTAGGGTATTAGTGGTGGTGGGGGTGGGGTTGCGGGTAGGGGTGGGGGTGGTATTCTGAGAAGATAAGTAGGTGGTTTTGGGATATATTATATTTCTTGCGTTTGATTTGCTTTTATTAGGATATCATAAATTGGGTTGTAACTATCAGTCAAAGCTTCGTTCATTTGTAGATTTTGCTTAGTTAATTCATATATGTGGAAGCTTTCTAGTGTGTTCAGCATTTTTCCTTTCTTTTCTATGTGGAGTATTTCCATTGCTTTGTCTATGGTGTGGTAATTGTGCGTTGTGTCCAGTATGTGTTGGGCGAATTTTGATTTCTGCCCGTTCGTTTTTATTTCCCTGATGTGTTCTTTGTATCTTGTTCTGAAGTTACGTCCTGTTTGGCCGACGTATTTTAGGTCACAATCTTTACACGTCATCTGGTATACTCCACAAAGGTTGTATTTATCCGTTGTTTCATATTTTGTTCTTAGAAACTTTTTTATTGTATTATTTGTTTTGAAAGCTATTTTTATATTGGTATTTCGAAATAGCTTAGTGATTCTTCTAATACTGGGGCTGAAGTATGTAAATTTGGTCCATTTTTTCTTCTGTCTGAGTTGAAGTTTATTTCATGAACTTTTTAACCAAGTGGTAATAATATAACTAGCTACAGTGAACTAAATTTTAAATTTTAACTTTTAACATTTGTATTTTTTAACTTATATTTTATAAGAAGAACTTGACACATACTATTTGAGCGTGGACCTGAACAGGATACAGGATCAAAATAAGTGGAAAAACGAATGTGATTGCGTGTGACTGTGCAACTGTGTTCGTACACCTGAGGATGACCTCTTGAGGTCGAAACATGTAGTGTGACAGTAAATAAAAAATGTGTTGTGTGGTCGATAAAATGAACTCTAATATTCAATTTTAGCTTCCTCAATGGCTGTTTTAAAAGCTGGATGGGTGCTAACAGATGTAGTATCATGCAATGCTACTTATGGAAGAACTGAAGACAAACCCTACAATTCATACCCTGGTAACAAGAAGTGAATTAAAAAGAATCTGGCAAAAAACAATCATAACCTACAATAAGGTACTACTTCAGCATTTGGCAGATACCCGAGGAAAGTCACACAAAAATTAACAGATTTTCAGTCAATACTGGCACCATACAAAACAGTCTACATATAAAGCACTCACCATCAAGCACCATGATGCCCCATTCTTGGTCCTTCAACCAATTCATTGTTTGCTCTGCTTCCCAAGATCGCTTTTGAGTGTGGGTGATCATTGAATATGTTGTGACCAGAATTCCACATCCCATGGGCTTGTCTTTGGCTTCAGAAGTAAACCGACAGATCATGCTATCATCCGCTTGAAACAAACACATTTGTTTCACATAACTGAAACATGTCTTAAGTAACAAATAATACAATTTAGGTTCTCCACCATATTGGCCAAGGGGCGACAACAGTTTCAGTCCCCCGAAGCACAAATACTATTGCTGTGTCCATTTCTGTTAGACTCATTTTAATATTATCCTCGCACCTACTTCTTACTTGTTGCAAGTAACCTTTCGTTTCAATTTTTCCAACTAAATACAACATGCATTTCAAGAGCATAACCTTAACCTGACTAACATTCATTGTAGCAAGATGTGAGGCCCTCATGGTACAGGTTTTCTGGGTTGTGGCAATGCGTACTTTGGCGGATACATACTGTAACGTGTTTGGCTACTGAAGATTCCGTTTGTATTGGTAATTGGTTTTATTAACCATTTACTGGTCATAACCACAATTAATTATTACACTGTTACTGATTTACACAACTTATACTCACTACACGCTAATCTCTTCAGTCTATCTACACGTATTTATAACACGGGAGCTATACAAGTCTCAATGAATTACACACTGCCAATATCAATGCACTGCAGCACACGTAATGTCTTGAAGTCACACAATAAGTCTTCACTGGTTGACTTCTCAGCTATCGCACACTATCACTGATTATCACACACAAAATCTTCTAATCACATGTTCAGTTCTCCCGTGGATCCCTCCGAGAACTGACTAACTCTGACTAACTTCTTCGACTGACAAGCTGACTACTGTTCTGTCTGTATCTGTCATTATATAGCCTCTGCACTGACCACACAGAAAACAGCCTATATTGTTGGAACGTGTTTACCGACTGATTGCATAGCAATGTTTGCTGCACAGACTCCACTGTTGCGTGATGTCACAGCTCAGCAGGGAGGGGTGTTTACCGAGCATTGTGTAACGATGGGACGGGTGGGGGTACATGACTTCACTCGCAGAAATGCAGAGATCACGTGACTCCTACTCCCAGTTGCGCAATCCAAGCATTCACAGAGTTGTCGCCTAGCAATGCACGGATACAATCCGCAACTCTCCCATTGTGTGAGTGCCCTGAGGCCTCTGTGGCTCAACAGTTCCTGCATAGGGCAAATGCTCCCTCCTTAAGGCTGTTCATCCTAATAGCCTAATGCTGCATCCCTGTTCTTTTTCTTCCAAGGGCTGTGCTTGCAACATCATCTTCCCTGGTGGTGTTTCTTTCCTTCTCATTGTCTGCTATTCCTACTGCTACATCTGCTCATGTATCTAGTTACCAGACACCAGGTTTGGATTGGTAATCAAATTTACTGGACCATTACAAACCGTAACTACAATTAATTATAGTGTTATTGCTAATTCACACACTTTACAGTTCACTATGGCATGCAATTTTCTCCAACCTCCTGTTGCTTCCCCTCTCTCAGTTCCAAATATTCTCCTCAGCACCCTGTTCTCATGGGCCCTCAGTCTATGTTCTCCCCTTCACATGGAGATCTCTAATTTCACACACACATCTTTTGATATTACAACACATTTTAAAAGTTTTCTTCCATCTGTGCCATGTCCAGCGGCATATCATAGTGGCAGCAGTGCTGGAGCTTTGGGTTCCACCCACTGAGAATGAGTTACTACACATATATGATCATTACAGATCTCTATTCACGTGGACAAGTAAACTACTTCATTCCACCTATACAAATACACTAATGGCAAACAAACAAAAGAAGCAGGCTGACCTATGTAACAAATAACTGGAACTAGTGATACCTGTGGACCACATTTTGAACTGCTGCTTCCACTGCTCAACTGAAACACCAGAGTTGCAGAGGACTAGGGCTCGTTTGCGCACTGTACAGCAGGCAGTAACACCAACCAAGCTCTTTCCAGCACCTGCACATGACATCACAACACAGTACTGTGTGGAGCACACACACTCAGGAGAATGCTGTGCTTACAGTGACACCTACCACAAGGAAGAACAATAACTCCAGATCTTGCGCGTCCATTTCCAAACATCTTCCGCAAGCTCTTCTCCTGATATGGTCGCAGCACAGCAGATGGTTTCAGATCAATACTAGAGCACACGCAGAAAAGTTCATGTGAGTGAAAGGTCTTCCTATAATAATATTTTGTAAAATCAAACTGCTACTTTAAAGCTACTCTCTTAATACTAAAATGACAATGACAACAAAAATAACAATGTCAGTGACAATAAACCACTACAGTCCAGGACACTGCCACAACCACCACCACCACCACCACCTTCTCTTCCCCTGAATCTTGCACTCAGACTATACGCTTTTCCAAATTTTAAACACTTTCATTGGGCCATGGCCAAATATCCTCAAGAACTAATATTAAATATTAACCAAATTCACATTTATCCCAATTTTGCATTTTTTCCTTCAAGTCCTGACAATGAAATTTTACTCCATTTTAAGCTTAGAAAATTTTATTTCAGAAAACTCAAAACAGCAGTGGTGCCAGGCCACACATGTTTGTCTGTCTGTGTATCCTACACACACAAGTTTTTCCACCTAACTGAAAGCTACAAACACTGGTGACTCACAAACAAGTCAAGGGCAAGGGCAGGGTCAAGGGCTGGGAAGGAGGGAGGGAGGGAGGAGCCACCTGCTTGCATGCTGGTTCCTTGCTCGCCTTATTCTTCGACCCTGAAGATGGAGGCAGTATGTTCCTCCGAAACATCAACTGACTTTTGATGGACTAGACGGCATTATATCCCTGAAGACAGTACTCTTCATAACCACCGCTGTGAGAACCTCAAATCCTACAACCTGTTATCTTCATTTTTACAGTTCTGACAGCCTCAAATCCCCTGTTAGTTTATTTTTATTCGGTCAATGCAATCCTGGTAGAAAAACACCATGCACACACAGTATGCTGCTACAGTATAACATTCTAGTGTTACAGAGTCTAACTTACTTATTTACTTACCATGGAGCTGAGCCCTTCTGGAGGAGCCGCCAATTCTGCAGATACTCAAGAATTTCCCAGCATTTTATTGAACCCGAAGGTTCATTACCGTGTTCACAAGAGCCCTCCACTGGTCCCTATCCTGAGCCAGATCAATCCATTCAATACCATCAAATCCTATCTCTCTAAGAACCATTTTAATATTGTCCACCCACCTACACCTTGGTCTTCCCAGTGGTCTCTTTCCTTCTGGCTTTCCCACCAATATCCTATTCGCATTCCTTGAGTCCCCCATTCGTGCTACATACCCTGCCCACCTCATCCTCCTTGACTTGAGCATTCTAATTATACTTGGAGAAGAGTACAAGTTATGAAGCTTTTCACTATGCAGTTTTCTCCAACCTCCTGCCACTTCATCTCTCTTCTGGCCAAATATTCTCAACAGCCTGTTCTCAAACACCCTCAGTCTATGATCCTCCCTTAATGTCAGAGACCAAGTTTCACACCCATTAGGAACCACAGGCAAAATTATAGTTTTGTATATTCTAATTTTTATGTTTTTGGACAGCAGAAGAGAAGACAAAAGGTTCTGGACTGAATGGTAGCAAGCATTAACCAAGTTCAATCTCCTCTTAATTTCCTCCTGAATCAGGTTTTGGTCTGTTATTGTTGTTCCCAAATATCTGAACTGTGCCACATTTTCAAAACATGTTTCCTATCTTTATGTCATGATTTTGCCCTGCATTTTGGTGACAAGACAGCAACATATACTTAGTTTTCTGTGTGTTTACTTCTACACCAACCTCTTTACTTGCATCAGAGTCTAACATTAAAATAATTTTTAAGTTGAAGATGGACGCACTTGATATCAGGGTTCACTGTGTCATTCCTGAAGTCATACTCTGCCAACAGGGGGTGCTCCAGCTCAATGCATCGCTTTTGGAGAACCTCAATCTTCTCCTGTAAGAACATGAAATGAAATGCACAAGTTCAGTTCCACTACTTGGCCACACTCACTTTACATGTGGATAATGTGTGATGGGGAGGAACACGTTTGCACTCTCTTGCGTACAATCAGCTGTTGTGTCATCAGTGCCAGTACTGCCCCTACCGACTACAAAGTTAATGTAACCAAACAGTAGACATAGTGGCTCCCCAACAGACAGGGCTACACTTCATGTACATTACCAGCACAATTCTTGGGGCGTTTTACCTCCTCCCTTCAGAGAATAGTTGACCAAGTCTGTGGATCCTTGCCTATCTTATGACACATATGTACACATCCACTGGCAAACACTCACTTGTACCATATGATAGGCAGTACATTCTGCCATCGGTACTCATCAGGGTAAAGTGCCATAACTACGAATCTGTACATCTCAAGCGTTCTATATCAAGTTGCAAGAAAACAAACATATCTCAATTCTGAAGTCATTTGTCAGTCGCAAACTTCAATAAATCGTCAAGGTAATTCCTTCTGTTTTGCATAGTAGCACACAGACCATATTATGGACCAGAACTGTGATGGCTGGCAATGCTCCCACACATCAACTTGTCAACAAAAAAATCTCTCTCACCCCATCTTCCTAACAATACTGCATCTTAATCTGTTTCCGTAACTGGCACGGGGACGTCACTTCCCTGACTGACAATTTATATCAGTACTGGCAATGCACGCTTAAAAATAGTACGGGGCCAATCCATAGCTCAAGCAGTTAGTCGCTGGCTTCCCACCGCAGCGGCCTGGGTTTGATCCTGGGTCTGGTCAAGTGGGATTTGTGGTGGACAAAGTGGCGTTGGGGTAGGTTTTCTCCGAGTACTTCGGTTTCCCTTGCCAATCTTTATTCCACCAATTGCTCCACAATCACCCTCGCCTATCATCTGGGGCTCGTACAATAGTCCAGAAGTGGCCGCAATACAAGGGACTTAGTTCCACCCCACTAGCAATAACAATGCAAGCTTAAAAATAGTACAAGAAATAGTGGCGAGTGTTATAAGTTGCGGTTACAGTTAAAACAAGAAGTTCTGAGAGGAACTAATTACCTACTTTCCTTTCACTACATATCGAGTATTTGATACAACACGGCCCACATAGTAAACACCTTGTCCATGTGTATTTATTGTTGTGAGAATGTGTTTACTAAGCCACTGCCTAGCTCCACTATTCCAGTTTGTTAGGGAGTGACACACAGACAGCAAGGTGATCTCATATGCCACCTTCAATTTTTAGCCTACTCTCCTTATTTTGGAAAAAATAAAAGCAGGCTTATGCAATCTCCATCTTGTCTGTATGTGTATCCCCCCTCATCATTTGAATGCTTCTTTATGGAACTTGGTATGTATATCATGGCAACTGAGCCCATCTGAATGGTGTACTTCATAAATCCCTCCCATCAGTCTGTGTGTATCTCCCCTATTGCTGCTCGGCAACAGTTCGGTAAAGAAGTTCCCATAGCAACAAATATACCCAACAATAGGAGAACTGCTGGATGCAGGTACAACAAATGAGGAGCTGTGATAGCAGAGTCAGCACAGTCACCAGGCTATGGGCTGGACAAACAGGAAATCTGGGTTCAATTACCATCAAGGGCTGAGATATTTTTCTTCTCCACAGCAACCAGACCTGCTCTGGGAGCCCACCACTCCTACCCACTGGGTGCCAAAGTTCTTTCCTCAGGGATAAAGCTGAGCACTCATCACTATCTAGCGCTAAGAGTAAGCATGCATCGAGCTATATATTGACTCTGCTGTTATGGCTTCCCAGTACTTACTCACTTACTTACTCACTTACTTACTTACTTACTTATGGAGCTGAGCCATTCTTGAGGAGTGGCCAATTCTGCAGCTACTCAAGAATTTCCAAGCATTTTATGGAACCCGAAGGTTCCATTACCGTGTTCACAAGAGCCCTCCACTGGTCCCTATCCTGAGCCAGATCAATCCAATCCATACCATCCCATCCTGTCTCTCTAAGATCCATTTTAATATTGTCCACCCATCTACACCTTGGTCTTCCCAGTGATCCCTTTCCTTCTGGCTTTCCCACCAATATCCCATATGGATTCCTCATCTCCCCCATTCGTGCTACATGCCCTGCCCACCTCATCCTCCTTGACTTGATCATTCTAATTATACTTGGAGACGAGTACAAGTTATGAAGCTCCTCATTATGCAGTTTTCTCAAACCTCATGTCACTTCATCTCTCTTCAGTCCAAAAATTCATGTCTTCCCAGTATCATATTTAATTATGCACAGGGATAACTTTGTCTTTTTTTTTTATTTCCTTAGATGGGCTTAATGCTTTGAAAGATTAAACTAACATACTGAGACAATGAACAGATAGATTCATAAGCACCAAAGTGTGGAGTAGACAGAAACTATGTCAGGCAACTGACCTGATTCACTTCAAAAGAGACAGTCTTGAGGACAGCTTCCTCGTCATCATCTTCATCCTCCTTGTCCATCTTGTCATAGAAGTGAGTGATATCTTCTGGTACAGTGTCCTCTGCCGGCTTATTGTCAGTCTGGTCACCTGATGTACCATTCCCAAAATCTGCTGGTGCAGCGGAGCTGGTGCTTCCTTGTTTGGAACTAAACTGGTAATCATACAGAGCATTCATTACACTCTGCTTGAATTGTCTCTTTGATACAAAGCAAGAATTTCATCTTCATACACACACGAATTCATTGCTCACCTTTTTTGACAATTTTTAGGGCAATAAGTAAATGGTAATGGAATTAACTGTTAGACGAAGTGCCCTTAAACACGTAATAAAGAGAACAATTATGAATAACAAATCAGTTATAACAAGCAGTTCTAAGCAAACTCATAAAACCTGCTTTCCTGCTGAATAGACTTCTGTTCCTACAGAACTGTTACTTTTACAACTGCTATTTTATTTTATTTCTGCAAAGATCTAATTATTTAATAACACAATATGTCAATGTTAAATTTGTTAGATATAGCCCCAAGTTTCACACTATTGCTATATTTGTAACTGCTGACATACAAAAAATATTTCATGTGTTAAGCAAGGGCGATATTGTATTTAGGTGATTCAGAAATGATTGACACTAACCTGATTAAAACATGACAACGCATAGCAAAAATGAGGCAGTTTCAGGAATGGTCGACGTAGTCTTACTGCAGTTCTAGGCATCGCTGTGAAAGCTTCATGATGGCCTCCTGGAACCAGACTTTTGGCGAAATGCGACATGTCTGGTGGGTATGGCATCTGCCTCTTAATGGGTCCTTCATTTTGTCTAAGCGAGCGTAATCTGAAGGGTCTAAATCTGGAGAGTGGGGAGGATGTGAGAGAACCGTGTAGCCAAGCTCATCCAGTTTGGGCGAGTGTGGGCAAGCACTGTCGTGTAACAAGAACTTTCTTGGCCCACTTGCCTTTCTTCCACTGCTGAATTCTGCAGCACAGACAGGTCACAATGTCACAGTCAGAGTTGCTGTTCACTGTCGAGCCCTGAGGAAGTCAGTCGATGAGCAGGATTCCTTGTGTGTCCCAAAAGACTGATGCCAATTGTTTTCCACATGTCAGCGCTGGTTTGGCCACTTTTGGAAGATGACTGTCACAATGTCGCCATTGCATGGACTGCTGTTTCTCCTGAGGTATGGCATCACTGAACCAAGACTGGTCACCAGACAAGCAAAAAATTCAGCTGGATTAGTGTCATTAAGTGCAAGCAGCTGCTTGCAGCTGTCAATCCGGGCCTGCTTCTGTTGCTCAGTCAGGTCGTGGAGAACCCACTGTGAACACAACCTCCTCATTTTCAAATTATCTTGAATATTTGAGTAAACTGTCACTTGACAGAAACCTATCTCTGCCTGCAACTGCTTTATGGTCACATGCCTGTTTTACACGATCAGATCAGAAATTCGCTGGATCATGTCTGAAGTGCGCAATGTTCCCGGACGTCCGATGCTTACTCTCTTCTTTGCACTTTTGTTCCTGTTCGTGACGTTCTGAATCCGTCAAGACACAATTACACGCCTTGGGGCAGCATTTTTGCGCACTGCTGTTAGACAATGGTGAATATTACCCACAGGAATGCCTTCTTTCCACAAAAACCACATCATCCAACGTTACCCCTGATAATTACCTTTCATCACGTCCATATGTGACCCAGCAATATTTGGAACAAATGTCTGTTATGTGGCACCACTTGCACTGTGCACTGCCATCTGTTGGCAGTCTGTACACCTACACATACTATCAATTACCATCATCAGCTATACAAATCTTCCTACCACTTCCAAATAACGCCCTTGTCTCAATCATTTTTTAACGGCCCAAATACACATTTTGTGTGAAATATTTATTTTATATTCTGTTGACACAATTCTGTATAAATTGAATACATTTATACTGTTTTCACTTCTTACAACATGTTTTGGCCATTCATTCCATTGTCAGGTAAGTGGAACAGTATAAATCTATTCAATTGATACAGAATTATGTAAATGGAACATATAATAAATAAGCTTCATAAATCTATCATTTATCCCCACCCCAAATTTCAACCGTTCAGCGCTAATGGTTCGACAGTTACTGACACCAAACTTAAAGCCAAAGAGATCTTTCAGAGAGCCACTGTACTGTCATTTCACATTCTACAAATTTACCTTAAAGAAAGTCACATATTTCACCTAGCACTGTTCCCCGGAGATGTGCAATAGCCCTGAGTAGGCAGCACATTATCACAACCTCAGTGTCTAAGTCCAGAGCTCCATTTCTGACTAAGAACTTGCCTGGTTAAGTGAGAAGTTAATTAATTTCCGCCTGCCAACAGAATATGATTACGTTTACTAAAATCATAAATGTGTGAACAACTGTCACTCCTTGGGATCAGGAACAGAGGATAAAAATCTTAGAAATCGGTAATTAAATGCAGTTTATTTAAAGAAATCTGTTATGTTCTGTTTGAATATTAACCCGACATGAATTGACAAAAAAATTTGATTTGGTTTGTAATGCCGCAAGTAGGGGGGGCGTGGAGTGATCCCTCCTCGCCTCCACGTGTAACGCCGCGCCGTTGGTACCACTTGTAACGTCATGACGACGGGGGTGTGCAGGTACCCCTCCTTGCCACCCCAGCTTATGCTGTAAGGAGTTAACACAATACTCCTAGCTCACCCTTAGCTAGGATTCTCCTGTTCGGGGTTTCCTTCTCTCAAAAAGCTGCTACCATCTCTTATATGTCCTTTCTATCGTGGGGACTACCCCCTGACATATAGTCATAGCTCCTTCTTGACCATTCCTCACATAGTTTACAGGTAGCCACGTGTTACGTTATTAATANATTCACACGATTTACAATATTTACATTATTACCAAGGCCGACTTGCAGTCGGGACTACATAGTGAATTTACCTTAAGCTGCGCGAGGAACCTCCCCTTCGGGGGTGTAACTGGAGTCTCTCTCTCTATCCTTCGTAAAGTTCACTCTTAACCTAATCTACCCTTAGTTATACCTATTGAAACCCACATATTATATTTTTCCTACACGCTATCCATAACCTTGACACATACACTATAAGACACTTATTGCCTGACTAATATCCTAGGCAATTACATGATCCTAGTATCCTACCCTAAGGGCTCACTGGGTACACTGGAGTTTGCACATTAAAATAACTCAACAACACTGTTATCACCAATACTATTAAACAACATGGCTGATATGAGTAAACGTACCTTACGGGAAGTAAAAGATGTAGGCCCACTGCCTCCGCTCGTAAGGCCCATGTTGAAGAGAGCCTTCGGCTGACAACTCAATATTCTGTGTTAGATCAGAATCCCAAGTCTCTCGAAATTCAGTAATTTATAGTTTTAATTTGCTAATTCAGCTGTTGTTAAAGGAGGGAAGTTACTCCTCCCTTGTGTTCTAAATTCCTAAAGTTATGTTCTAATTGGTTATTATCGGTGGTTGTGGGAGGGCCCATGGCGTCTCATCGCTGTGTATGCGGTAATATTACGATACTCCCGTGGCCTAGTGAGGCAAACTTCTTGCCAGTGCAGTTACGTATGAATGCTGATTCTCAACATTCTTAGCCTAGTTCTTGCCCCGGTGTTGACAGATTACTGTAATAGCTGTGAAACACTTTTCGTAAGTCTCCAGACATTTCGGTAATGGCTTAAATTTCCAATCTCAAATTTGAGCCACTACATGGTTCATCCTGGTCCATCACACTAGCAACATTACAAATGGCTACCAACTCCATCAAGTGTGACTAACAAATTTCTCTTTTTGTGAGTCACACTGGATGGAGTTGGTAGCCTTTTGTAATGACAAAAACCATAAAATACAGAACCTGATGGGCTTAGGGCACAACAATAAACCCTCATTCTGAGCATTGTGTTTGATCCTTGTCTTCCCTTTCTTACTCCTGATGAAGGAAATAGATGCAGTTTCCGAGACACTGTGCTTGAAAGAATTCAAGACAATGGACAAGGTCCAAAATAACAGTTATATTTAACATCATTTTCAGGATCAACCTATCCTTGGAAGTAAGAGAATCTGTTCTGCAGGTATCTCACCTCAAAAATAATTCTGCATCCTTGCCTATGTGGGCACATCCCAGAAGGGTAAAGAAGCGTTATGACTCACATAAAATTTACACATTCCTGGGTCCCCTTTACAACAGACGGCCATTCTTATCCACTACCATTTGCTTTTTCCCTCAGTCTCTTCAATTTCAGCTCTTGTAACTAATTCTCTACATCTTCCAAGCATTTCACTTCAGGCCTTCCAATTCATCTTCTACTTTCTATCTTAAGTATGTTGAAAATTTTCTTAGCCAACCTCGTTTGATCCATTCCAGTCAAGTGCCCCAACACCTCTGATCTTCTCCATTCAGTACCTGTTACCAGTTCACACGATCTAAACACGATCTGTTTAAATTACACACTGCATTGTCCTATAGCTTTCTCACCTGAGGGACAGCTTTCTTATCCTGAACTTGAGTAATGAAGCCATCTGGGTTTTCTCCAGAGCCATCCGCATCATCAACATTCCTCCTCAACCTACACTGCTGTATTACAGGGTCCTTTAACATCTTCTGGAGGACTTCAGGGTGGGGTGACTCCACAAAGTACTGATTATGTTTCAAAACAAGTTTCACCTGTGTAAATGAAGTAAAGATTGATTTAAGCACAATACATCACTGGAGGTCACGGTGCAAGGGCCGACATTGCCCACCCGTTATACATTCATTCATTCATTCATTCATTCAAAGTTTGATTTCTTTCCAATGTAACATACGTAGTGATCTACCATAGGAAGTTACAATGAGCTCAAATATGGGAAACAGAAAATAACTGTAGAATTATTGTGGGAGAAAATCTCTTTGGTAATGGTAACCTCGAAAACTGAGGACACAACAGAATAATGCTAAAGAGATTTTAGGGAAACAAATTGTGAGGACATGCCATGGACTGAGCAGAGTTAAGTTACTTCATTACACAATATAATTAATTTACATGCATATCAAACATCTAGGTGAAATGGGTAACACACTTGCTCTGTATTCATGAAGTTCTGAATTCGGATCTCAGCCAAAATACTGGCTACCACAACTGAGAACTTTCATGGTTTCCACAATCCCCCAGAAAAATGATGGACTTGTACTTCAAATTATGTCACAACCATTCCCTTTCAAATCCTTTACAATTCATTATTCGCTAATCAAGATATGATTTGGCACTAAACATTCTGAGCTACAGACACCATCCTTATATGAACCACAAATAAATAAATATGTAAATAAATAAATCAACTCATTAGTTAATTAAAATTTTAATACACTAGTTAAATCTTAAGTCTCTCTCTCTCTCTTCACCCAAGGAGGATGAGGTGGGCAGAGCATGCAGCACGATTGGGGGAGACAAGAACTGCATATAGGATATTGGTGGGAAAGCCAGAAGGAAAGAGACCACTGGGAAGACCACGACATAGGCGGCTGGACAATATTAAAATGGTTCTTAAAGAGACAGGGTGGGATGGTATGGACTGGATTGATCTGGCTCAGGATAGGGACCAGTGGAGGGCTCTTGTGAACACGGTAATGAACCTTCGGGTTCCATAAAATGTTGGGAAGTTCTTGAGTAGCTGCACAATTGGCAGCTTCTCCAGAAGGGCTCAGCTCCATGAGTGAGTGAGTGAGTGAGTGAGTGAGTGAGAGTTAAATCTTAAGCACATACCTTTCCATATGACAGGGTACAGAGCTTGATGAACTCCACGATGCCGTCTGGAATGCTTGTCTTACTCAATCTCTTCAGGTATTCGATGATGTCGTGAGTCTGGAGGCCAACACTGACTGCAGCATACAGGGAGTAAGCAGTCAGCTTGTACTGTGAAAGTAAGTTTCAACTTGTTATTAACTTTATTTCTTTTCAACCCACATAAAATCTGTATTGTATTCTTGGGCAAGCCCCCTAGCCCCCTACAGTCCTGGAAAGACTGACCTGCCATGAAAAACATCACTGTGGCACCATAAACCTACATAGCTTTGTGACGCACCTTATTTCATGGTACGACAGGGTAAATTTGTTTCAAAATTAGGTACATGTCCAGAGAAAATCTAAACAGTTGTGCATAGATTCCATCATAATAAGCTATCCATGGAAAATTCCATCTTGAGATGAAATATTCAATGAGTATGACAGAAAAAATTAGAAGACATAAAATCAATCTACCCTTTTAAGGATCAAACCTGTTACAAAAGCAGTTTCACAGATCTGTAATCACTATAACCATTTTAAAATCAGGTTATTGGGACTCCTAAATTTCTTGATGAGATGTATAATGCAATGAAAATCTTGAATATACCGTAAGAGCTCTTAGAGCTGGGTGAGCTTGAGCCCTGTGGTACTGCAGTCTGAAATGGGCCTAATGCAGCAGTACCTGATGACGAATGAGCATAAACACCTTCCTATCAACTGGATACCAAAGACTATTTTCCAGGGGGTAAAGCAGCCAGGGAGTGAAGCTGACCACAAAATCTTTACCTACTAGCAGGGAGGAGAACACACTTATTATACCCTCATTCCTCATACATCTTCATGGCGTGACGTTTAGTTCAGTGAAGGGAAAACTTACCATTTTAGGCCGCGCCATACCTCAAGCGGTTAGTTGCTGGCTTCCCACCGCGGTGGCCCAGGTTTGATCCCAGGTCTGGTGAAGTGGGATTTGTGGTGGACAATATGGCGCTGGGGCAGGTTTTCTCCAAGTACTTCAGTTTCCCTTGAAAATCTTCATTCCACCAATTTCTCCACAATCACCCTCACTTATCATCTGGGGCTGATACAATAGGCCAGAAATGGCCGCAGTACAAGGGACTTAGTCCCACCCCACTAGCAATAAGAAAAACTTATCATTTATCATTTTCACCTTCACCCAGAAGACTGAGACAGTCCAGAAGAAGTCTGGTAATATGTAATGATTATGTTTCATAATACAGCAGACTCCCGATTATCTGCAGTGGATGGGAAGTAGTAAACTAACTTCTGAATTGGGATTTATAAAATGGCACATATA
>NW_019743197.1:14628-32683 GCF_002891405.2 Cryptotermes secundus | reverse complement strand
AAAGTTTGGAAGCTCCTGTAAAATTTTGGAAAATAGGTACGGTGTCCAAAATAATGTGATTATATTCTTCATATAGGAGGAAACAAAGGGCAGAAACCACAGATCGAATATTTTCCCCCTCCCATTGTTTCTTGAAGGTGAAATATACCGTTTTTCCCAAAATCGATGGGTAAGATTCGAGCTTAATTAGACCTAGAAGAATTGAGTTAAGTGAAACCTTGTAATGACATGCTTTATAGTCCATATCATGAGGAACAAAGTGGTTTCTCATTGGAGTCTCTAGCTGCAAATAGCTATCGAGATACAGAAAGCAACGCAAAGCTCCACTGGAGCCGAAACGAGGATTTCACATTATAAAAGCTTCGCTGTTATTTGAATATAAAAGTTACAGTTTTAATTCCATGTTACTCTGGAATAGAGAATTAATTGCTGTGAGTTTGAAAATTTTCGGAGCTTTCTCACCGGAGATATGAGACGCTAAAATAGCTGATTTTGGGCCCAGAGCAAAGTTTGGAGGCTCCTGTAAAATTTTGAAAAATAGGTACGGTTTTCAAAACAATGTGATTATATTCTTCATATAGGAGGAAACAAAGGGCAGAAACCACAGATCTAATATTTTCCACCTCCCATTGGTTGTTTAAGGTGAAATAAATAGTTGTTCACAAAATCGATGGGTAAGATTCGAGCTTAATTAAACCTAGAGTAAGTGAGTTGAGTGAAACCTTGTAAGGATATGATTTATAGTCCATATCATGAGGAACAAAGTGGTTTCTCATTGGAGTCCCTAGCTGCAAGAGCTATCGAGATACAGAAAACAACGCAAACTTCCACTTGAGCCGAAAACGAGATTTTCACATTATAAAAATTTCGCTATTAGTTGAATATAAAAGTTACAATTTTAATTCCATTTTACACTGGAATAGAGAATAATTTGTTGTGAGTTTGAAATTCTTCGGAGCTTTCCCAAAGGATCAATGAGACATTAGAAATGGCCGATTTTGGGCCCAGAGCAAAGTTTTGAAGCTGCTGGAAAATTTTGGAAAATAGGTACGGTGTTCAAAACAATGTGATTATATTCACCATGTAGGAGGAAACAAAGGGTAGAATCTACAGATCTGATACTTTCCTCCTCCCAATAGTTTTGAAGGTGAAATATAGCGTTTTCCCCAGAATCGATGGATAAGTTTCGAGCTTAATTAGACCTAGAGGAGGTGAGTTGAGTGAAACCTTGGAATGAAATGATTTATAGTCCATATCATGAGGAACAAAGTGGTTTCTCATTGGAGTCTCTAGCTGCAATAGCTATCGAGATACAGAAGACAACGCAAATCTCCATTGGAGCCGAAAACGCGTTTCCGTATTATAAAATCTTCGCTCTTAGTTGAATATAAAAGCTGTAATTTAACTCCATATTACGCTGGAAGAGAATCATTGGCTGTGAGTTAGAAATTTTTGGGAGCTTTCCCACCGGAGATATATGACGTTAAAAATGACCGATTTGGAGCCCAGAGCAAGGTTTGAAAGCACCTGGAAAATTTTGGAAAGTAGATACGGTGTTCAAACCTATGTGATTATATTCATAATGAGGGAGGAAACAAAGGGTAGAAACCACAGATCTGATAATTTCCTTCTCCCATTGTTTTTTGAAGGTGAATATAGCGTTTTCCCCAAAATCGATGGGTAGGTTTCGAGCTTAATTAGACCTAGAGGAAGTGAGTTGAGTGAAACCATGTAATAATATGATTTATAGTCCACATCATGAGGAACAAAGTGGTTTCTTATTGGAGTCTCTAGCTGTAATAGCTATCGAGATACAGAAGACAACGCAAACCACCACTGGAGCCGAAAACGCGTTTATTCACATTATAAAAACTTCGCTTTTAATTGAATATAAAAGTTAGAATTTTAATTCCATGTTACAGTGGAATAGAGAATTATTTGCTGTGAGTTTGAAATTTTTCGGAGCATTTCCACTGGAGATATGAGACGTTAAACATGGCAGATTTTGGGCTCAGAGCATAGTTTGGAAGCTCCTGTAAAATTTTGGAAAATAGGTACTGTGTTCAAAAACAATGTGATTATATGCACCATGTAGGAGGAAACAAAGGGTAGAATCTACAGATCTGATACTTTCTTCCTTCCAAGTGTTTTTGAAGGTGAAATATAGCGTTTTCCCCGAAATCGGTGGTAAGTTTCGAGCTTAATTAGACCTTGAGGAAGTGAGTTGAGTAAAACCTTGCAAGGATATGAATTATAGCCCATATCATGAGGAACAAAGTGGTTTCTTATTGGAGTCTCTAGCTGCAATAGCTATCGAGATACAGAACACAACGCAAACCTCCATTGGAGCCGAAAACGTGTTTATTCCCATTATAAAAACATAGCTATTAATTGAATATAAAAGTTACAATTTTAATTCCATGTTAATTTTGAATAGGGAATTATTTGCTGTGAGTTTGAAATTTTTCGGGGCTTTCCCACCGGAGATATGAGACATTAAAAATGGCAGGTTTTGGGCCGAGAGCAAAGTTTGGAAGCTCCTGTAAAATTTTGGAAAATAGGTACGGTGTCCAAAATAATGCGATTATATTCTTCATATAGGAGGAAACAAAGGGCAGAAACCACAGATCTAATAATTTCCCCCTCCCATTGTATCTTGAAGGTGAAATATACCGTTTTTCCCAAAATCGATGGGTAAGATTCGAGCTTAATTAGACCTAGATTAAGTGAGTTGAGTGAAACCTTGTAAGGATATGATTTATAGTCCATATCATGAGGAACAAAGTGGTTTCTCATTGGAGTCCCTAGCTACAAGAGCTATCGAGATACAGAAAACAACGCAAACTTCCACTGGAGCCGAAAACGTGATTTTCACATTAGAAAAACTTCGCTATTAATTGAATATTAAAGTTAAAGTTTTATTTCCATATTTCACTGGAATAGAGAATTACTTGCTGTGAGTTTGAAATTTTTCGGAGCTTTCCCACCGGTAATATGAGACGTTTAATATGGCAGGTTTTGGGCCCAGAGCAATGTTTGGAAGCTCCTGTAAAATTTTGGAAAATAGGTACGGTGTTCAAACCTACGTGATTATATTCTTCATATAGGAGGAAACAAAGGGCAGAAACCACAGATCTAATTTTTTCCACCTCCCATTGGTTGTTGAAGGTGAAATATAGCGTTTTCATCAAAATCGATGGGTAAGTTTCGAGCTTAACTAGACCTAGAGGAAGTGAGTTGAGTGAAATCTTGTGATGATATGATTTATAGTCCATATCATGAGGAACAAAGTGATTTCTTATTGGAGTCTCTAGCTGCTATAGCTATCGAGATACAGAGGACAACGCAAACATCCATTGGAACCGAAAAGGCGTATTTCCCCATTATAAAAACTTCGCTATTAGTTGAATATAAAAGCTGTAATTTTAACTCCATGTTACACTGGAAGAGAATTATTTGCGGTGAGTTTGAAATTTTGGGAGCTTTCACATCGGAGATATAAGACGTTAAATTTGGCCGATTTTTGGCCCAGAGCAAAGTTTGGAAGCTCCTGGAAAATTTTGGAAAATAGGTACTGTGTTCAAAACTATGTGAATATGTTCTTCATACAGGAGGAAACAAAGGGTAGAAACCACAGATCTAATATTTACACCACCCATTGGTTCTTGAAGGTGAAATATAGCGTTTTTCCCAAAAACGATGGTTAAGTTTCGAGCTTAATTAGCCCTAGAAGAATTGAATTGAGTGAAACCTTGTAAAGATATGATTTATAGCACGGATCATGAGGAATAAGGTGCTATCTTATTGAAGTCTNGAGTCTCTAGCTGCAATAGCTATCGAGATACAGAACACAACGCAAACCTCCATTGGAGCCGAAAACGTGTTTATTCCCATTATAAAAACTTCGCTATTAATTGAATATAAAAGTACAATTTTAACTACATGTTACTCTGGAATAGGGAATTATTTGCTGTGAGTTTGAAATTTTTCGGAACTTTCCCACGGGAGATATGAGACGTCAAATATGGCAGATTTTGGGCCCAGAGCAATGTTTGGAAGCTCCTGTAAAATTTTGGAAAATAGATACGGTGTTCAAAACTATGTGATTATGTTCATCATGTAGGAGGAAACAAAGGGTAGAAACCACAGATCTGATACTTTCCTCCTCCCATTGGTTTCTGAGTTGAAAAATAGCGTTTTCCCCAATATCGATGGGTAAGATTTGAGCTTAATTAGACCTAGAGGTAATAAGTTGAGTGAAACCTTGTAATGATATGATTTATAGCCCATATCATGAGGAACAAAGTGGTTTCTTATTGGAGTCCCTAGGTGCAACAGCTATCGAGATACAGAAGGCAACGCAAAGCTCCACTGGAGCCGAAAACGAGTTTTGATATTAGAAAAACATCACAATTATTTTAATATAAATGTTACAATTTTAATTCCATGTTACTCTGGAATAGGGAATTATTTGCTGTGAGTTTGAAATTTTTGGAGTTTTCCCACCGGAGATATGAGACGTTAAACATGGCAGATTTTGGGCCCAGAGCAATGTTTGGAAGCTCCTGGAAAATTTTGGAAAATAGGTACGGTGTTCAAAACTATGTGATTATGTTCATCATGTAGGAGGAAACAAAGGGTAGAAACCACAGATCTGATACTTTCCTCCTCCCATTGGTTTCTGAGTTGAAAAATAGCGTTTTCCCCAATATCGATGGGTAAGACTTGAACTTAATTAGTACTAGAGGTAATAAGTTGAGTGAAACCTTGTAATGATATGATTTATAGCCCATATCATGAGGAACAAAGTGGTTTCTTATTGGAGTCCCTAGGTGCAACAGCTATCGAGATACAGAAGGCAACGCAAAGCTCCACTGGAGCCGAAAACGAGTTTTGATATTAGAAAAACATCACAATTATTTTAATATAAATGTTACAATTTTAATTCCATGTTACTCTGGAATAGGGAATTATTTGCTGTGAGTTTGAAATTTTTGGAGTTTTCCCACCGGAGATATGAGACGTTAAACATGGCAGATTTTGGGCCCAGAGCAATGTTTGGAAGCTCCTGGAAAATTTTGGAAAATAGGTACTGTGTTCAAAACTATGTGAATTTGTTCTTCATATAGGAGGAAACAAAGGGTAGAAACCACAGACCTAGTATTTTCCCCCTCCCATTGTTTCTTGAAGGTGAAATATAGTGTTTTTCCCTAAATCGATGGGTAAGATTCGAGCTTAATTATACCTAGAAGAAGTGAGTTGAGTGAAAACTTGTAAAGAAATGATTTATAGCCCATATTATGAGGAACAATGTGGTTTCTTATTGGAGTCTCTAGCTGCAATAGCTATCGAGATACAGAAGGCAACGGAAAGCTCCACTGGAGCCGAAAACGCGTTATACGCATTATAAAAACTTCACTATTAGTTGAATATAAAAGCTGTAATTTTAACTCCATGTTACACTGGAAGAGAATTTTTGCTGTTTGTTTGAAAATTTGGGAGCTTTCACCCCGGAGATATAAGACGTTAAAAATAACCGATTTGGGGCCCAGAGCAAAGTTTGGAAGCTCCTGGAAAATTTTGGAAAATGGGTACCGTGTTCAAACCTATGTGATTATATTCATCATGTAGGAGGAAACAAAGGGTAGAAACCACTGATCTGATACTTTCCTCCTCCCATTGGATTTGAAGGTGAAAAATTGCGCTTTCCCCAATATCGATGGGTAAGATTCGAGCTTAATTAGACCAAGAGGAAATGAGTTGAGTGAAACCTTGTAATGATATGATTTATATCATATATCATGAGGAACGAAGTGGTTTCTTATTGGAGTCTCTAGCTGTAATAGCTATCGAGAAAAAGAAGACAACGCAAACGACCACTGGAGCCGAAAACGCTTTAATTCACATAATAAAAACTTCGCTATTAGTTGAATACAAAAGTTAAAATTTTAATTACATTTTTCACTGGAATAGAGAATTACTTGCTGTGAGTTTGAAATTTTATGGAGCTTTCCCACAGGAGATATGAGACGTTTAAAATGGCAGGTTTTGGGCCCAGAGCAATGTTTGGAAGCTCCTGTAAAATTTTGGAAAATACGTACGGTGATCAAACCTATGTGATTATATTCTTCATATAGGAAGAAACAAAGGGCAGAAACCACAGATCTAATATTTTCCCCCTCCCATAGGTGGTTGAAGTTGAAATATAGCGTTTTTTCCAAAATCGATGGGTTAGATTCGAGCTTAATTAGACCTAGAAGAATTGAGTTGAGTGAAATCTTGTAATGGCATGATTTATAGTCCATATCATGGGGAACAATGTGGTGTCTCATTGGAGTCTCTAGCTGCAATTGCTATCGAGATACAGAAGGCAACGCAAAGCTCCATTGGAGCCGAAAACGAGTTATTCACATTATAAGAACTACGCTATTAATTGAATATAAAAGTTACAATTTTAATTAAATTTTACACTGGAACAGAGAATTATTTGGTGTGAGTTTGAAATTTTTCAGATCTTCCCCACCGAAGATATGAGACGTTAAATTCGGCAGGTTTTGGGCTCAGAGCAAAGTTTTGAAGCTCCTGTAAAATTTTGTAAAATAGGTACGGTGTTCAAAAGTATGTGATTATATTCTTCATATAGGAAGAAACAAAGGGCAGAAACCACAGATCTAATATTTTCCCCCTCCCATTATCTTTAAATTGAAATATACCGTTTTTTCCAAAATCGATGGGTTAGATTCGAGCTTAATTAGACCTAGAAGAAGTGAGTTGAGTGAAACCTTGCAATGACATGATTTGTAGTCCATATCATGAGGAACAAAGTGGTCTCATGGAGTCTCAAGCTGCAATAGCTATCGAGATACAGAAGCCAACGCAAAGCTCCATTGGAGCCGAAAACGTGTTATTCACATTTTAAAATCCTCGCTATTAGTTGAATATAAAAGTTACAATTTTAATCCCATGTTACTCTGGATTAGAGAATTATTTGCTGTGAATTTGAAAATTTTCGGAGCTTTCTCACCGGAGATATGAGACGCTAAAATAGCTGATTTTGGGCCCAGAGCAAAGTTTGGAGGCTCCTGTAAAATTTTGAAAAATAGGTACGGTTTTCAAAACAATGTGATTATATTCTTCATATAGTAGGAAACAAAGGGCAGAAACCACAGACAAATATTTTCCCCCTCCGATTGTTTCTTGAAGGTGAAATATACCGTTTTTCCCAAAATCGATGGGTAAGTTTCGAGCTTACTAGAAGAATTGAGTTAAGTGAAACCTTGTAACGATATGATTTATAGCCCGTATCATGAGGAACAAAGTGGTTTCTTATTGGAGTCTCTAGATGCAATAGCTATCGAGATACAGAATTCAACGCAAACTTCCATTCGAGCCGAAAACATGTTTTTCGCATTATAAAAACATTCGCTATTAGTTCAATATAAAAGCTGTAATTTTAACTCAATGTTACACTGGAAGAGAATTATTTCCTGTGAGTTTGAAATTTTTCGGAACTTTCCCACCGGAGATATAAGACGTTAAATATGGCAGATTTTGGGGCCCAGAGCAAAGTTTGGAAGCTTCTGTAAAATTTTGGAAAATAGGTACGGTGTTCAAATTTATGTTACTATATTCTTCATATGGGAGGAAACAAAGGGCAGAAACCACATATCTAATATTTTCCACCTACCATTGGTTGTTGAAAGTGAAAAGAACTTTTTTCCCAAATTCGATGGGTAAGTTTCAAGCTTAAATATACCTAGAGGAGGTTAGTTGAGTGAAAACTTGTAACGATATGATTTATATTCTATATCATTAGGAACAAAGTGGTTAATTATAGGAGTCTCTAGCTGCAATAGCTATCGAGATACAGAAGACTAAGCAAACTTCATTGGAGCCGAAAATGCGTTAATTCACATTATAAAACTTCGCTATTAATTGAATATAAAAGTTACAATTTTAATTGTATGTTGCACGAGAAGAGAATTAATTGCTGTGAGCTTGAAAAATTTCGGAGCTTTCTCACCGGAGATATGAGACGTTGAAAATGGCAGATTTTGGGCCCAGAGCAAAGTTTGGAAGCTCCAGTAAAATTTTGGAAAATAGGTACGGTTTTCAAAACAATGTGATTATTTTCTTCATATAGGAGGAAACAAAGGGCAGAAACCACAGATCTAATATTTTCCCCCTCCCATTGTTTCTTGAAAGTGAATTATAACGTTTTTCCCAAAATTGATGGGTAAGTTTCAGGCTTAATTAGACCAAGAGCAATTGAGTTGAGTGAAACCTTGTAATGATATGATTTATAGCCCATATCATGAGGAACAAAGTGGTTTCTTATTGGACTCTCTAGCTGTAATATCTATCGAGATAGAGTAGACAACGCAAACCTCCACTGGAGCCGAAAACACGTTCCTTCACATTAAAGAACTTCGATATTTATTGAATATAAAAGTCACAATTTTAATTCCATCTTACACCGGAATAGAGAATTATTTTATGTGAGCTTGAAATTTTTCGGAGCTTTCCCACAGGAGATATGAGACATTAAATATGGCAGATTTTGAGCCCAGAGCAAAGTTTGGAAGTTCCTGGAAAATTTTGGAAAATAGGTACGGTGTTCAAACCTATGTGATTATATTCTTCATACAGGAGGAAACAAAGGGCAGGAACCACAGATCTAATATTTTCCACCTACCATTGATGGTAGTAGGTGAAGTATAGCCTTTTTCCCAAAATCGATGGGTAAGATTCGAGCTTAATTATACCTAGAGGAAGTGAGTTGAGTTAAACCTTGTAATGATATGATTTATAGTTCATATCATGAGGAACAATGTGGTTTCGTATTGGATTCTTTAGCTGCAATAGCTATCGAGATACAGAAGACAACGCAAACCTCCATTGGGGCAGAAAACGCGTTTTTTCGCATTATAAAAAAAACTTCTCAATTTGTTGAATATAAAAGCTGTAATTTTATCTCCACTTTACACTGGAAGAGAATTATTTGCTGTGAGTTTGAAATTTTGGGTTTTTTCCAACTGGTGATATAAGGCGTTAAAAATAACCGATTTGGGGTCCAGAGCAATGTTTGGAAGCTCCAGTAAAACTTTGGAATAAAAGGTACGGTGATCAAAACTATGTGATTATATTCATCATGCAGGAGGAAACAAAGGTTTGAAACCTCAGATCTGATACTTTCCCCCTCCCATTGGTTCTTGATGGTGATAATAACGTCTTCCCCACAATCGATGTGTAAGTTTCGAGCTTAATTAGACCTAGAGGAAGTGAGTTGAGTGAAACGTTGTAATATCATGATTTATAGTCCATATCATGGGGAACAAATTGGTTTCTTATTGGACTCTATAGCTGTAATAGCTATCGAGATACAGAAGACAACGCAAACTTCCACTGTAGCCGAAAACACGTTTATTCACATTATAAAAACTTTATTATTATTTGAATATAAAAGTTAAAATTTTAATTCCTTGTTACACTGGAATAGAGAATTATTTGCAGTGAGATTGAAATTTTTAGGAGCTATCCCACCGGAGATATGAGACGTTAAATATGGCAGGTTTTGGGCCTAGAGCAAAGTTTGGAAGCTCCTGGAAAATTTTTGGAAAATAGGTACGGTGTTCAAACCTGTTAGTATATTCATCATGTAGGAGAAAACAAAGGGCAGAAACCACAGATCTAACATTTTCCACCTCCCATTGGTTGTTGAATGTGAAAAATATCGTTTTTCCCAAAATCGATGGGTAAGTTTCGACCTTAATTAGACCTGGAGGAAGTGAGTTGAGTGAAACCCTGTAATGATATGATTTATAATCCATATCATGAGGAACAAATTGGTTTCTTATTGGAGCCTCTAGCTGTATTAGCTATCGAGATACAGAAGACAACGCAAACTTCCACTGGAGCCGAAAACTCGTTACTTCACATTATAAAAACTTCGCTATAATTGAATATAAAAGTTACAGTTTTAATTCCATGTTACTCTGGAATAGAGATTTATTTGCTGTGAGTTTGAAATTTTTCGGAGATTTCCCACCGGAGATATGAGACGTTAAAATGGCAGATTTTGGGCCCAGAGCAAAGTTTGGAAGCTAGTGGAAAATTTTGGATAATAGGTACGGTGTTCAAGTCTATGTGATTATATTCATCATGTAGGAGGAAACAAAGGGCAGAAACAACAGATCTAATATTTTCCACTTCCCATTGGTTGTTGAAGGTGAAAATAGCGTTTTTCCCAAAATCGATGGGTAAGATTCGAGCTTAATTAGACCTAGAGGAAGTGGTTGAGTGAAACCCTGTAATAATATGATTTATAGTCCATATCATGAGGAACAAAGTGGTTTCTTATTGGAGTCTCTAGCTGTAATAGCTATCGAGATACAGAAGACAAAGCAAATTACTACTGGAGCCGAAAACGCATTACTTCACATTAAAAAACTTCGCAATAATTGAATATAAAAGTTACAATTTTAATTCCGTGTTACACTGGAAGAGAGAATTATTTGCTTTGAGTTTGAAATTTTTGGAGCTTTCCCACCGGTGATATAAGACGTTAAAATGACTGATTTGGGGCCCAGAGCAAAGTTTGGAAGCTCCTGGAAAATTTTGGAAAACAGGTACGGTGTTCAAACCTATGTGATTATATTCATCATATAGGAGGAAACAAAGGGTAGAAAACACAGATCTGATACTTTCCTCCTCCCATTGTTTTTTGAAGTTGAAAAATAGCGTTTTCCCCAAAATCGATGGGTAAGATTCGAGCTTAATTAGACTTAGAGGAAGTGAGGTGAGTAAAACCTTGTGATGATATGATTTATAGTCCATATCATGAGAAACAATGTGGTTCTTATTGGAGTCTCTAGCTGCAATAGCTATCGAGATACAGAAGGCAACGCAAAACTCCACTTGAGCCGAAAACGAGGAAATCACATTAGAAAATCTTCGCTATTAGGTGAATATAAAAGTTACAATTTTAATTCCATGTTACTCTGGAATAGAGAATTATTTGTTGTGTGTTTGAAATTTAGGAGCTTTCCCACCGGAGTAATAAGACGTTAAATATGGCCGATATGGGGCGCAGAGAAAAGTTTGGAAGCTCGTGGAAAATTTTGGAAAATAGGTACGGTGTTCAAACCTATGTGATTATATTCATCATGTAGGAGGAAACAAAGGGTAGAAACCACAGATCTGATACTTTCCCCCTCCCATTGGTCCTTGAAGGTGAAATATAGCCTTTTCCCCAAAATCGATCGGTAGGATTCGAGCTTAATTATACCTAGAGGAAGTGAGTTGAGTGAAACCTTGTAGTGGTATGATATATAGTCCACATCATGAGAAACAAAGTGGTTTCTTATTGGAGTCTCTAGCTGTATTAGCTATCGAGATACAGAAGACAACGCAAACATCCATTGGAGCCGAAAATGCGTTAATTCACATTATAAAACTTCGCTATTACTTGTATATAAAAGTTACAATTTTAATTCAATGTTACCCTGGAATAGAGATTTATTTGCTTTGAGTTTGAAATTTTTCGGAGCTTTCACACCGGAGATATGAGACGTTAAACATGGCAGATTTTTGGCCCAGAGCAAAGTTTGGAAAATCCTGTAAAATTTTGGAAAAAAGGTACGGTGTTCAAAATTATGTGATTATATTCATCATGTAGGAAGAAACAAAGGGTAGAAACCACAGATCTGATACTTTCCCCCTCCCATTGGCTCTTAAAGGTGAAACTAACGTTTTCCCCAAAATCGTTTGTACATTTCGAGCTTAATTTGAACTAGAGGAATTGAGTTGAGTGAAACCCTGTAATGATATGATTTAAAGTCCATATCATGAGGAACAAAGTGGTTTCATATTTTGGTCTCTAGCTGTAATAGCTATCGAGATACAGAAGAAAACGCAAACTTCCACTGGAGCGTTAATTCGCCTTATAAAAACTTCGCTATTATTTGAATATAAAAGTTACAATTTTAATTGCATATTACTCTAAAATAGAGAATTATATGCTGTGAGTTTGAAATTTTTCGGAGCTTTCCCACCGGAGATATGAGACGTTAAACATGGCAGATTTTTGGCCCAGAGCAAAGTTTGGAAAATCCTTTAAAACTTTGAAAAATAGGTACGGTGTTCAAAACTATGTGATTATATTCTTCATATAGGAGGAAAGAAAGGGTAGAAACCACATATCTAATATTTTCCACCTCCTATTGGTTGTTGAAGGTGAAAAATAGCGTTTTTCCCAAAATCGATGGGTACGTTTCTTGCCTAATTAGACCTAGAGGAAGTGAGTTGAGTGAAACTTTGTAATAATATAATTTATAGTCCATATCATGAGGAAAAAAGTTGTTTCTTATTGGAGTCTCTACCTGCAATAGCTATCGAGATACAGACGACAACGCTAACCTCCATTGGAGCCGAAAACGCGTGTTTACGCAGAAAAAAACTTCGCTATTATTTGAATATGAAAGTTGTAATTTTAACTCAGTGTTACACTGGAGGAGAATTATTTGCTGTGAGTTTGAAATTTTTCGGAGTTCTCCCACCGGAGATATAAGATGTTAAATTGGCAAATTTTGGGCCCAAAGCAAAGTTTGGAAACTCCTGTAAAATTTCGGAAAATAGGTACGGTGTTCGAAACCATGCGATTATGTTCTTCATATAGGAGGAAACAAAGGGAAGAAACCACAGATCTAATATTTTCCACCTCCCATTGGTTGTTGAAGGTGAAATATAGCGTTTTTCCCAAAATCGATGAGTAATTTTGGAGCTTAATTAGACCTAGAGGAAGTGAGTTGAGTGAAGCCTTGTAATGATGTGATTTATAGTCCATATCATGAGGAACAATGTGGTTTCTTTATGGAGTCTCTAGCTGCAATAGCTATTGAGATACAGAAGACACCGCAAACCTCCATTGGAGCTGAAAACGCGTTTCTTCTCATTATAAATTTCGCTATTAGTTGAATATAAAAGCTGTACCTTTAACTCCATGTTACACTGGAAGAGAATTATTTGCTGTGAGTTTGAAATTTTGGGAGCTTTCCCACCGGAGATATAAGACGTTATAAATGGTAGATTTGGGGCCCAGAGCAAAGATTGGAAGCTCCTGGAAAATTTTTGGAAAATAGATACGGTGTTCAAACCTATGTGAATATATTCATCATGTAGGAGGAAACAAAGGGTAGAAACCACAGATCTCATAGTTCCTCCTCCCATTGTTTTTTGAAGGTGAAAAATAGCGTTTTTCCCAAAATCGATGGGTAAGTTTCGAGCTTAATTAGACCTAGAGGAAGTGAGTTGAGTGAAACCTTGTAATGATATGATTTATGGTCCATATCGTTAGTAACAAAGTGGTTCCTTATAGGAGTCTCTAGCTGTAATAGCTATCGAGATACCGAAGACAAAGCAAACTTCCACTGGAGCCGAAAACGCGTCCTTTCACATTATAAAAACATCGGTATATTTGAGTATAAAAGTTACAATTTTAAGTCCATGTTACACTGGAATAGTGAATTAGTTGATGTGAGTTTGAAATTTTTCGGAGCTTTCCCACCGGAGATATGAGACATTAAATATGGCAAATTTTGGGCCCAGAGCAAAGTATGGAAGTTCCTGGAAAATTTTGGAAAATAGGTACGGTGTTCAAAACTATGCGATTATATTCTTCATACAGGAAGAAACAAAGGGCAGAAACAACAGATCAAATATTTTCCACCTACCATTGGTCGTTGAAGGTGAAATCGAGCGTTTTTTACAAAATCGATGGGTAAGTTTCGAGCTTAAATAGACTTAGAGGAACTGAGATGAGTGAAACCTTGTAATAACATGATTTATAGTCCATATCATGAGGAACAATGTGGTTTCTTATTGGTGTCTCTAGCTGCAATAGCTATCCAGATACAGAAGACAACGCAAACCTCCATTTGAGACGAAAACGCGTTTTATCTCATTATAAAAAACTTCGCTATTAGTTGAATATAAAAGCTGCAATTTTAACTCCATGTTACACTGGAAGAGAATTATTTGCTGTATCTTTGGAATTTTGGGAGATTTCCCACCGCAGATATAAGACGTAAAAATTGACGGATTTGGGGCCCAGAGTAAAGTTTGGAAGCTCCTGTAAAATTTTGGAAATTAGGTACGGTGTTCAAAACTATGCGATTATATTCTTCATATAGGAGGAAATAAAGGGCAGAAACCACAGATCTAATATTTTCCACCTCCCATTGGTTGTTAATGGTGAAATATTGCGTTTTTCCCAAAATCGATGGGTAAGATTCGAGCTTAATTAGACCTAGAGGATGTGAGTTGAGTGAAACCCTGTAAGGATATGATTTATAGTCCATATCATGAGGAACAAAGTGGTTTCTTATTGGAGTCTCTAGCTGTAATAGCTATCGAGATACAGAAGACAACGCAAATTTCCACTGGGGCCGAAAACGCGTTACTTCACATTATAAAAACTTGGCTATAATTGAATATAAAAGATACAATTTTAATTCCGTGTTACACTGGAAGAGAGAATTATTTGCTTTGAGTTTGAAATATTTGGAGCTTTCCCACCGGTGATATAAGACGTTAAAATGACCGATTTTGGGTCCAGAACAAAGTTTGGAAGCTCCTGGAAAGTTTTGGAAAACAGGTACGGTGTTCAAACCTATGTGATTATATTCATCATATAGGAGGAAACAAAGGGTAGAAACCACAGATCTGATACTTTCCTCCTCCCATTGTTTTTTGCAGGTGAAAAATAGCGTTTTCCCCAAAATCGATGGGTAAGTTTCGAGCTTAATTAGACTTAGAGGAAGTCAGGTGAGTAAAACCTTGTGATGATATGATTTAAAGTCCATATCATGAGAAACAATGTGGTTCTTATTGGAGTCTCTAGCTGCAATAGCTATCGAGATACAGAAGACAACGCAAACCTCCACTGGAGCCGAAAACGCGTTTTTCGCATTATAAAAGACTTCGCTATTACTTGAATATAAAAGTTGTAATTGTAACTCCACGTTACACTGGAAGAGAATTACTTGCTGTGAGTTTGAAATTTTTCGGAGCTTTCCCACCGGAGATATGAGACGTTAAATATGGCAGAGTTTGTGTCCAGAGCAAAGCGTGGAAGCTCCAGTAAAACTTTGGAATAAAAGGTACGGTGATCAAAACTATGTGATTATATTCTTCATATAGCAGGAAACAAAGGGTAGACACCACGTATCTAATATTTTCCACCTCACATTAGTTGTTGAAGGTGAAATATAGCGTTTTTCCCAAAATCGATGGGTAAGTTTCGAGCTTAATTAGACCTAGAGGAAGTGAGTTGATTGAAACTTTGTAATATTATGATTTATATTCCATATCATGAGGAACAATGTGGTTTCTTATTGGAGTCTCTAGCTGCAATAGCTATCGAGATACAGAAGACAACGCAATCTTCCACTGGAGCCGAAAACGCGGTTCTTCACATTATAACACATAGCTATAATTCAATATAAATATTACAATTTTAAGTCCATGTTACACTGGAATAGAGAATTAATTGCTGTGAGTGTGAAATTTTACGGAGCTTTCCCACCGGAGATATAAGATATTAAATATGGCAGATTTTGTGCCCAGAGCAAAGTTTGGAAGCTCCTGTAAAATTTTGGAAAATAGGTACGGTGTTCAAAACTATGCGAATATATTCTTCATATAAGAAGAAACAAAGGGCAGGAACCACAGATCTAATATTTTCCACCTCCCATTGGTTCTTGAAACTGAGAAATAGCGTTTTTCCCAAAATCGATGGGTAAGTTTCGAGGTTAATTAGACCTAGAGGAAGTGAGTTGAGTGAAACCTTGTAATAATATGATTTATAGTCTATATCATGAGGAACAAAGTGGTTTCTTATTGGAGTCTCTAGCTGCAAGAGCTATCGAGATACAGAAGACAACGCAAACTTCGATTGGAGCCGAAAACGCGGTTCTTCTCATTATAAAAAATTCGCTATTAATTGAATATAAAAGTTACAGTTTTAATTCCATGTTACACTGCAATAGAGAATTATTTGCTGTGAGATTGAAATTTTTCGGAGCTTTCCCACTGGAGATATGAGACGTTAAATATGGCAGATTTTGGGGCCAGAGCAAAGTTTGGAAGCTCCTGTAAAATTTTGGAAAATAGGTACGGTCTTCAAATCTATGCGATTATATTCTCCATATAGGAGGAACCAATTGGTAGAAACTACAGATCTAATATTTTCCACCTCCCATTGGTTCTTGAAGTTGAAAAATAGCGTTTTTCCCAAAATCGATGGGTAAGATTCGAGCTTAATTAGTCCTAGATAAAGTGAGTTCAGTGAAACCTTGTAACGATATGATTTATAGTCCATATCATGAGGAACAATGTTGTTTCTTATTGGAGTCTCTAGCTGTAATAGCTATCGAGATACAGAAGACAACGCAAACTTCCACTGGAGCCGAAAACGCGGTCCTTCACATTATAAAAACATCGCTATAATTGGATATAAAAGTTACAATTTTAAGTCCACGTAACACTGGAATAGAGAATTAATTGCTGTGAGTTTGAAATTTTTCGGATCTTTTACACTGGAGATATGAGACATTAAATATTGCAGGTTTTGGGCCAAGAGCAAATTTTGGAAGCTCCTGTTAAATTTTGGAAAATAGGTACGGTGTTCAAAACTATGTGATTATATTCTTCATATAGGAGGAAACAAAGGGTAGAAACCACAGATCTGATACTTTCCCCCTCCCATTGGTTATTGAAGGTGAATATAACGTTTACCTCAAAATCGATGTGTAGGTTTCGAGCTTAATTAGACCTAGAGGAAGTGAGTTGAGTGAAACCTTGTAATAAATTGATTTATAGTCCATATCATGAGGAACAAAGTGGTTTCTTATTGGAGTCTCTAGCTGTAATAGCTATCGAGATACAGAAGACAACGCAAACTTCCACTAGAGCCGAAAACGCGTAAATTCACTTTATAGAAACTTCGCTATAATTGAATATAAAAGTTACAGTTTTAATTCCATGTTACACTGCAATAGAGAATTATGTGGTGTGAGTTTGAAATTTTTCGGAGCTTTCCCAACGGAGACAAGAGACGTTAAATATGGCAGATTTTGGGGCCAGAGCAAAGTTTGGAAGCTCTTGTAAAATTTTGGAAAATAGGTACGGTGTTAAAAACTATGTGATTATATTCTCCATATAGGAGGAAACAATGGGTAGAAACCACAAATCTAATATTTTCCACCTCCCATTGATTCTTGAAGTTGAAATATAGCGTTTTTCCCAAAATCGATGGGTAAAATTCGAGCTTAATTAGACCTAGAGGAAGTGAGTTCAGTGACACCTTGTAATGATATGATTTATACTCCATATCATGAGAAACAAAGTGGTTTCTTATTGGAGTCTCCAGCTGTAATAGCTATCGAGATACAGAAGACAACGCAAATTTCCACTCAAGCCGAAAACGCGGTCCTTCACATTATAAAACATCGCTATAATTCAATATAAATGTTACAATTTTAATTCCATGTTACACTGGAATAGAGAATTAATTGATGTGAGTGTGAAATTTTACGCAGCTTTCCCACTGGAGATATAAGATATTAAATATGGCAGATTTTGTGCCCAGAGCAAAGTTTGGAAGCTCCTGTAAAATTTTGGAAAATAGGTACGGTGTTCAAAACTATGTGATTATATTCTTCATATAGGAGGAAACAAAGGGTAGTTACCACAGATCTGATACTTTCCCCCTCCCATTGGTTATTGAAGGTGAATATAACGTTTACCTCAAAATCGATGTGTATGTTTCGAGCTTAATTAGATATAGAGGAAGTGAGTTGAGTGAAACCTTGTAATAAAATGATTTATAGTCCATACCATGAGGAACAAAGTGGTTTCTTATTGGAGTCTCTAGCTGTAATAGTATCGAGATACAGAAGACAACGCAAACTTCCACTAGAGCCGAAAACACGTATCTTCACATTATAGAAACTTCGCTATAATTGAATATAAAGTTACAATTTTAATTCCATGTTAC
>NW_019743197.1:4801-12694 GCF_002891405.2 Cryptotermes secundus | reverse complement strand
TTAACTCCAAGTTACACTGGAAGAGAATTACTTGCTGTGAGTTTGAAATTTTTCGGAGCTTTCCCACCGGAGATTTGAGAAGTTAAATATTGCAGGATTTGTGCCCAGAGCAAAGTGAGGAAGCTCCTGTAAAATTATGGAAAAAAGGTACGGTGTTCAAAACTATGTGATTATATTCTTCATATAGGAGGAAACAAAGCGTAGAAACCACATATCTTATATTTTTTACCTCCCATTGGTTGTTGGACATGAAAAATAGCGTTTTTCCCAAAATCGATGGGTAAGTTTCGAGCTTAATTAGACCTAGAGGAAATGAGTTGTGTGAAACCTTGTAATAACATGATTTATAGTCCATATCATTGGGAACAAAGTGGTCTCTTATTGGACTTTCTAGCTGTAGTAGCTATCGAGATACAGAAGACAACGCAAACCTCCACTGGAGACGAAATCGCGTGTCTTCCCATTATTAAAACTTCGCTATTAATTGAATATAAAATCTGCAATTTTAACTCCATGTTACACTGGAAGAGAATTATTTGCTGTGACTTTGAAATTTTGGGAGCTTTCCCACCGCAGATATAAGACGTTAAAAATGACCGATTTGGGGCCCAGAGCAAAGTTTGGAAGCTCCTGTAAAATTTTGGAAAATAGGTACGGTGTTCAAAACTATGCGATTATATTCTTCATATAGAAGGAAACAAAGGGCAGAAGCCACAGATCTAATATTTTTCACCTCCCATTGGTTGTTGAAGGTGAAATATAGCGATTTTCCCAAAATCGATGGGTAAGATTCGAGCTTAACTAGACCTAGAGGAAGTGAGTTGAGTGAAACCATGTAAAGATATGATTTATATTCCATATCATGAGGAACAAAGTGGTTTCTTATTGGAGTCTCTAGCTGCAATAGCTATCGAGCTACAGAAGACAACGCAAACCTTTATTGGAGACGAAAACTCGTTTTTTCGCATTATAAAACTTCTCAATTTGTTGAATATCAAAGCTGTAATCTTATCTCCATGTTACACTGGAAGAGAATTATTTGCTGTGAGTTTGAAATTTTGGGAGCTTTCCCACCGGTGATATGCACCCTCCCGGGGGGGGGGTGTCCGTGTCCTACGCCAGCTTCCTGGGAGACGGGTTCCTCTCCCTTGTCTATAGTTTGGTCTCCCTTTGTTACAAGAAATTCCACAAGAAGTAACAGAGACAGATATAACATTTATTAGATAAGAACAATTCAGAAAAAACAAACAATGGATGAACACAAGAGACTAGAATCTTTCAGATTACAAGGAAAATGCTTGACAAACACAATCTAGAACATCAACACATCTAATTACCTTTAGATTGCAACAGGACAGCCATGTTACGGCGCAACTTACAACTCTGCTCAGAAAATCAATATGAACAATTACTTCCGCAGTTGCATAAAGAATAAACAAGAAACCACACACGTGGCTTGGATACCTCTGATTACATATGGACAGCCATATCATGGAACATGCTCGTAATTCACTTGGAAAATCATTACAGACAGTTACGTTACGTTTCCAGAAGGGAAGGAATAACCAATGAATCACACACGTGGCTTGAATTTCTCTGATTACACATGGACAGCCATATCATGGAACATGCTCGTAATTCACTTGGAAAATCATTACAGACAGTTACGTTACGTTTCCAGAAGGGAAGGAATAACCAATGAATCACACACGTGGCTTGAATTTCTCTGATTACACATGGACAGCCATATCATGGAACATACTCGTAATTCACTTGGAAAATCAGTACAGACAATTACGTTACACTTCCAGAAGGGAAGGGATAAACAATAAATCACACACGTGGCTTGGATTTCTCTGATTACTCATGGACAGCCATATCATGGAACATACTCGTGATTCAACTTGGAAAATCAGTACAGACAATTGCTTAACATTTCCAGAAGGGAAGAATACACCATGAACCACACACGTGGCTTGGATTTCTCTGATTACGCACGGACAGCCATTTTCCTGAAGGGAAGGAATACACAATGAACCACACACGTGGCTTGGATTTCTCTGATTACTCATGGACAGCCATATCATGGCACATACTCGTGATTCAACTTGGAAAATCAGTACAGACAATTACGTTATATTTCTTGAAGGGAACACTTAAGATTCAATCCAAACCAAAAAAAAGCAATCACGCTAATGCCTATACTTCTCCACACTGGGAGCAGGCAGGAATGCAATACCAGACAATTCCACCTTCAGTATATCCAGAAACTTACAAAGCTCACACAGGCTTACCTGGGGAAGGCCCTCCCTACCTGGAGTCTACCAGCCAAACCTTCAAAAATAATTTATTCCAGCGCTGACCGAAAAAGAATTTAGCTGCGGGAAAACACATCCGCACTCAACGACGACTCCAGGCAGGAAGAGGGTGACTCCAGTCGGACGGCGAAAGACATAGGACGGGGGGGGAGATGACGTAAGCACGCCACGGATTACAGAGTAACAATAAGAAGAGGGGTGGGAGGAGAAGCCGCTGCTGCCATCTTCGAAGAGGCAGCTCTTCGCAGTGAGCCGAAGAGATCGGCTCAGGATCGCCCCTTCCTCTCAGAAGAAACTTGACCCTCCTGGACGACTGCCGGCAAGCGTCGACTGGAGATACGCGAAGGGCTCTCGACGTAAAGCGTATATACGGAGGAGACGGCTAACAACAACCCAGTCCAAGTCCCTGCCTCCACCACGGCACCACAACTCGACGGGAGCAAAACACTAGGACGCAAGAGGCGGCAACACTTTTTGTCCAAATCCCCTCAGCGCTCCCTTTTGCTCTCCAGGAGCACCGGCACCACCACTACCCCGAGAGAGCACAACACAGTCTGCAGGGGTCCATAGCTCAGGAGGCCCTTCCTTGCGATACTCCTCTTGCCGGGTAGCTGACGAAATGAGCCCCTCCGACGACCCGGGCCCTGGGCACGGCGGAGGCATCCAATCGCAGGCTTCGACGTTGAAGAGGCTGGCGGCAACCAAGGAAAGGAACAAATGGAAGGACTCGACTAGAAGTCACAAAAAAAAACATAAAGTCAAAAAACAACAGCCTCAAACCTAAGATAAAACTCTAAACAACACCAAATAGCGTGATAACCATACTTGGGCTAAGAAGTTAGCCCCGAACAAAATATTTCTTCAATTGATAAACATGAGCCTTACGTAAAATAACTCCAGTGTTCGGATTTGCCAACAAAACAGTGACATCCGTCAAATACTTAGAAATAACCATGGGATCTGACCATCTCATACTAATCTTAGCGGACCTTTTTTGGACCTTGGAGCTCTGTGGATGGAGGCGTACCAAGACCAGATCTCCCACCTGAAACTCCGCCTCCCTTCTCAGTACATTGTAGCGCCGAGCAACCCTATTTCTAGCCTTCCTCAAGTTTTGCAAGGCCGTCCCCCAATATACCTGCATATCCGCGGGGGGTCGCTGTAAGTCCAGCTCCGAGAACTCCCAACGTAATCCCAAAGGATGGTTAAGTTCCCGACCAAGGAAAAGCACGGCGGGTTGGGTTCCAGTACTCTCATGCCAGGCGGAATTAAACGCCATGGCTAGCATAGGGAGATTCTCGTCCCACGAGGTATGTTGAGAGTGGTGGTAGACGGTAAGGGCTACCTTCAAATTTCGGTTAAACCGCTCCACCTGAGAGGCTTGGGGATAATAGGGGGAGGTAGTAATATGTTTAATCCCCCAAGAAAAACAGGTGTTATAAAACAGGCGAGACTTAAACACCGCGGCATTGTCCGAAACGATGGTCTGAGGAAGACCAAAACAGGGGAAATACCCCTCCTCCAGGGCCTTGACCACTGCTTCAGAACAGATCCTTCTGACTGGGTACATGGCGACGAACTTGGAGAAGCCATCTAACACAACCAAGATGGCCACATTCCACCGCCGACTCCGGACTATCGGCCCCACGAAATCAATGAAGACACGCTCTAGGGGTTTGGTGACAATGTGACTATGGTGAAGACCCACCTGGGTATTTTGGGCAGGTTTCGCCTTCTGGCAAGCCTGACAACTGCGCACATATTCGGAAACATCCGACCTAATGCCAGGCCAGTAAAACACCTTAGATATACGAAGGAAAGTTTTCGCGACCCCCAAATGCGCCCCTAGGGCTGAATCATGAAAATATTCCAGGACCATAGGTCTCAGGTCTAGAGGGACTAAATACTTCTTAGTCCTGGCTCTCACTGGAGAGTAAACGATGCTATCTTTCAGCAGCTGGTAATTCTGAACCTCCGGGTCTCGACGTTTAACCCTTTCGTATATCTCTCTGCAGTGGGGGTCTTTAATCTGATGTTCTCTTATGGATAAGAACGCGGCAGGCAAATGTTGAAGCACTAGCCCCGAAAATAGCTGATCCGAGGTAGGCTTCTCGAATTGGCGCGTCAAACAGTCGGCGACATCATTAGCACTTCCAGGAACATGGACCATNCTAGGGCTGAATCATGAAAATATTCCAGGACCATAGGTCTCAGGTCTAGAGGGACTAAATACTTCTTAGTCCTGGCTCTCACTGGAGAGTAAACGATGCTATCTTTCAGCAGCTGGTAATTCTGAACCTCCGGGTCTCGACGTTTAACCCTTTCGTATATCTCTCTGCAGTGGGGGTCTTTAATCTGATGTTCTCTTATGGATAAGAACGCGGCAGGCAAATGTTGAAGCACTAGCCCCGAAAATAGCTGATCCGAGGTAGGCTTCTCGAATTGGCGCGTCAAACAGTCGGCGACATCATTAGCACTTCCAGGAACATGGACCATCGTAAATTTAAACGACGCCAGGCGCAGTATCCACCTACCTAGACGACCAAGTTCCCTGACCTGCTTCAGCAACCATGACAGGGCCTGATTGTCCGCATGAAGGACAAACTGCTTATGTTCCAGATACGCCCTAAACTTTTCACATCCCCACACAGCCGCTAGGCATTCCTTTTCATAGGTCGAATATTTGCGTTCCGTTGCCGAAAGCAGACGGCTCGCGAACGCTATGGGGGCCAATCCAGACTCGCCCCGCTGATTGAGGACGGCAGACACAGCCAGATCACTCGCGTCACAGACAAGAACGAATTCTTTTGAGAAGTCGGGCATCTGCAACACCGGTGGCGTAGAAATTGCCTCTTTAAGCGCCTCAAAGGCACGCCTCTGGGAGTCTCCCCATACAAACCGAGCGCCCTTCCGCTTCAATGCATGAAGCGGCTCGGCCAACAAGGAGAAATTCTTCACAAACTTGCCATAATAACCCACCATGCCTAGGAATCTCCGGACGGCCTTCAGATTATTAAGGGGGGAAACTCACGAATGGCGTCTACCCTCTCGGATAAGATCTCATCTCCAGCGGCCGACAAGGAATGACCCAGAAATTTAATCTTGGATTTCACCAACTGCATTTTGTCTCGGTTCAGGGTAAAGCCAGCTTTCTCCAAACGGCGAAAAACCTCCTCAAGGTGGACCAAGTGCTGCTCAATGGTGGGCGAGTACACAAGCAAATCGTCCATGAAATTGTAAACATAACGATGCTTGAGGTCTCCAAATAAGGAATCCACCACACGGGAGAGAATCTGACATCCCACACTGATACCCATGGGGAGTTTATTAAACTCGAACAAACCAAATGGAGTAGAAAAGGCCGTTACCTTACGGCTTTTCGCCGAGAGCGGGATCTGGTAATAGGCCGAGTTTAAGTCTAAGATAGAAAAAACTTTAGCCCCTTGAAAATTGGAAAACACAATTTCAACACTTGGCACCGGGAAGGCATCGAACCTAACCTTCTTATTCAGGAGGCGATAGTCAACCATCATTCGGTAGCCCCCTGAAGATTTAGGAACTAGGAAGGCCGGGCTGGCGTACTGTGATATACTTTTACGCACGACTCCTTCTTGTAGCAAATCGTTGACAATGTCTCTTAATGCCTTAAGCCGAGGAGGAGAACACTGATAAGGGCGGGAACGAACAGGCCGATCGTCCAACAGATCCAACTCGCAGACCATACCCTTAACCGTTCCAAACCGTCCCGAAAACAAGTTAGGGAAACTCTTCACTAACTGGTCAAGCTTCCGCGACTCGTGTATACTCACGGGAGACGAGTAGGCCGCTAACCTAGGCAAATCCTTCTCAGAACAAGGAAACTCCTGCAAGTCTCGGGAGCAGACATCCAGTCGTTCGAAATCATACTGGCAGGCTGGATCAAATGCAAACTTGTAGGACATTGTGGAAAAATCTAATTGCATTTTGGCGAAGCCCAAAAAGTCCGCTCCTAATATGCATGGAACTGGAGAATCATCAAATATGAGGAAAGAATACCTCCAAGAGAATGAGTGCAACTTAATCTGTAATGAAACGGCCTGACGTATCGCACAACTTTGGCCATTAGCAGCGCGACACGATTGGCTCACGGCCTCTACCCAACACGGCAAGCCCAAGCTTTGGATGCGTTCAAATACGTTTCTTCTTATGAAAGAGGAGGAGGAACCTGAATCCAATATTGCTGGCAAACAATAATCCTTAACCGACAGAAGAACCCACGGATTGTTTCCAGCGGTCTTTACCGGCGAAATTCCTAACCGAGGGAAGGTCCTTTTCGGCGCTCGGACACTAGCCGATGGCTTTACTGCCGAGCGCCTTGTTCGTTTCCCCGGTTACTCGAAGGCAAGGGAAGAGAAGATGGACAGTGCCTTCTTAGATGACCCTTCCCCGAGCACTTCCAACAAACCACTCCCTCACTCCGCACTCGCTGTCCCTGGTCTATTGCCATACTAACCTGACGGGAGGCACGGCCCGCACCCTGAGAGGCCCCTGCCAAGGCCTTGTTTTCAGAACCTTGTCTCTGACTATCTATGGCCCTTGCTTCGGCGACCTGACTCGCCAAGGCGTGCAACTCGGAAATAGTGGTGGGTTTGGATCCAAACACCAAATGTACCCTAACCCGAGGATGCATGTTTTGGACAATGCGCTGCACTAAGTCCGACTGAGATCCATTAAAGTTTAGGATGCGCGCAGCCGCTATCACAGACATAATAAATTGGGTCAAATCCTCCGTGGGCGATTGAAAGCGCCGCAACACATAGTTAGACACTAGATCTTCACGAATACGTGGAGGAAGGAAGGTAGAGGAGATTTCGGAACTAACCAATTCCCACTTGGAAGAGGTCCCCAAATGGAAACCAAGGATCTGAGTGACCCTACCGGAAGTCCTACCCACCAAGAGCGACAGAAATTCCAAATCGCCCACCAGGTTCAGGTCATAGACCTCCTGGGCCCGAATGAGGAACTGCAGCACGGTCTCGGGGTCAGTACCAGACAACACTGGGATATTCTTCACCAAATCATTAACCACCCTACCCCTCATCTTGGCCTGCACGTAAGAAACCTGGCCAGGAATGCCGGCGTTTATAGTAACATTAGCACCCGATGCCGCAGCATCCATGGCCGGTTCAGACTTAGCTATAAACTGAGAAGGCAGGTGCGGCTCCAGTAAACTCCACTTCTCCTTCAATTTCCTCCGCAAGTCGTCTAAGGTCCCGTCCACAGAGACGCCCAATTCAGTCGCCAAACTTTCGGCTTGTTGCTTTGACAGGGAATGGATCCAGGCCGTCGGCATGATGTCATGAAAGTCAAAACGCAGTATGAGTACATAACACTACGTACAATTCAGTACTGCAAGAAAAAAGGAAACCAAACAAGAATACTCCCACAGCTGATCGTAAGTGTGCCTGGGCACTTACCCTGCACTATAAACCAAACTATCACTGGGAGTACCTCAGTAATAACCACGCTCTGCTACCATTTGCACCCTCCCGGGGGGGGGTTTCCGTGTCTACGCCAGCTTCCTGGGAGACGGGTG
>NW_019743197.1:0-4765 GCF_002891405.2 Cryptotermes secundus | reverse complement strand
GAACAATTACTTCCGCAGTTGCTTAAAGAATAAACAAGAAACCACACAGGTGGCTTGGATTTTTCTGATTACTCATGGACAGCCATATCATGGCACATACCCGTTATTCAACTTGGAAAATCAGAACAGACAGTTACGTTATATTTCATGAAGGGAACACTTAAGGTTCAATCCAAACCAAAAAAAAAGCAATCACGCTAATGCCTATACTTCTCCACACAGGGAGCAGGCAGGAATGCAATACCAGACAATTCCACCTTCAGTATATACAGAAACGTACAAAGCTCACACAGGCTTACCTGGGGAAGGCCCTCCCTACCTGGAGTCTACCAGCCAAACCTTCAAAGAAGAATTTATTCCAGCGCTGACCGAAAAAGAATTTAGCTGCGGGAAAACACATCCGCACTCAACGACGACTCCAGGCAGGAAGAGGGTGACTCCAGGCGGACGGCGAAATACATAGGACGGTGGGGGGGATGACGTAAGCACGCCACGGATTACAGAGTAACAATAAGAAGAGGGGTGGGAGGAGAAGCCGCTGCTGCCATCTTCGAAGAGGCAGCTCTTCGGAATGAGCCGAAGAGATCGGCTCAGATATAAGACGTTAAAAATGACCGATTTGGGGTCCAGAGCAAAGTTTGGAAGCTCCTGGAAAATTTTGGAAAATAGGTACGGTGTTAAAAACTATGCGATTATATTCTTCATATAGGAGGAAACAAAGGGTAGAAACCACATATCTAATATTTTCCACTTCCCATTGGTTGTTGAAGGTGAAAATAGCGTTTTTCCCAAAATCGATGGGCAATTTCCCAGCTTAATTAGACCTACAGGAAGTGAGTTGAGTGAAACTTTGTAATAATATGATTTATAGTCCATATTATGAGGAACAAAGTGGTTTCTTATTGGAGTCTCTAGCTGCAATAGCTATCGAGAAACAGAAGACAACGCAAACCTCCATTTGAGAAGAAAACGCGTTTATTCGCATTATAAAAAACTTCGCTATTAGTTGAATATAAAAGCAGCAATTTTAACTCCATGTTACACTGGAAGAGAATTATTTGCTGTAACTTTGAAATTTTGGGAGCTTTCCTACCCCAGATATAAGACGTTAAAAATGACCGATGTGGGGCCCAGAGCAAAGTTTAGAAGCTCCTGCAAAATTTTGGAAAATAGGTACGGTGTTCAAAACTATGCCATTATATTCTTCAAATAGGAGGAAACAAAGGGCAGAAACCACAGATCTAATATTTTCCACCTCCTATTGTTTGTTGAAGGTGAAAAATAGCGTTTTTCACAAAATCGATGGGTAAGTTTCGAGCTTAATTAGACCTAGAGGAAGTGAGTTGAGTGGAACCTTGTAATAACATGATTTATAGCGCATATCATGAGAAACAAAGTGGTTTCTTATTTGAGTCTCTAGCTGCAATAGCTATCGAGATACAGAAGGCAACGCAAAGCTCCACTGGAGCCGAAAACGAGTTTTTCACATTAGAAAAACTTCGCTATTAGTTGAATATAAAAGTTATAATTTTAATTCCATGTTACTCTGGAATAGAGAATTATTTGTTGTGAGTTTGAAATTTAGGAGCTTTCCCACCGGAGATATAAGACGTTAAACATGGCAAATTTTTGGCCCAGAGCAAAGTTTGGAAGCTCCTGTAAAACTTTGGAAAATAGGTACGGTGTTCAAAACTATGTGATTATATTCTTCATGTAGGAGGAAACAAAGGGTAGAAACCACAGATCTAATATTTTCCACTTCCCATTGGTTGTTGAAGGTGAAAAATAGTGTTTTTCCCAAAATCGATGAGTATGTTTCGAGCTTAATTAGACCTAGAGGAAGTGAGTTGAGTGAAACACTGTAATGAAATGATTTATAGTCGATATCATGAGGAAGAAAGTGGTTTCTTACTGGAGTCTCTAGCTGCAATAGCCATCGAGATACAGAAGACAACGCAAACCTCCATTGGAGCCGAAAACGCGTTTTATCGTATTATAAAAAACTTCTCAATTTGTTGAATATAAAAGCTGTAATTTTATCTCCATGTTACACTGGAAGTGAATTATTTGCTGTGAGTTTGAAATTTTGGGAGCTTTCCCACCAGTGATATAAGACGTTAAAAATGACCGATTTGGGGTCCAGAGCAAAGTTTGGAAGCTCCTAGAAAATTTTGAAAAATAGGTACGGTGTTGAAACCTATGTGATTATATTCATCATGTAGGAGGAAACAAATTGTAGAAACCAGAGATCTGATACTTTCCCCCTCCCATTGGTTCCTGAAAGTGAAAAACGTTTTCCCCAAAGTCGATGGGTAAGTTTCGAGCTGAATTAGACCTAGAGGAAGTGAGTTGAGTGAAACCCTGTAATGTTATGATTTATAGTCCATATCATGGGGAACAAAGTGGTTTCTTATTGGACGCTCTAACTTAATAGCTATCGAGATACAGAAGACAACGCAAACCTCCACTGGAGCCGAATACACGTTTCTTCACATTAAAGTAACTTCGATATTAATTGAATATAAAAGTTACAATTTTAATTCCAAGTTACACGGAATAGAGAATTATTTGCTGTGAGTTTGAAAATTTTCGGAGCTTTCACACCGGAGATATGAGACGTCAAATTTGGCAGATTTTGGGCCTTGAGCAAAGTTTGGAAGTTCCTGGAAAATTTTGGAAAATAGGTACGGAGTTCAAAACTATGTGATTATATTCTTCACACAGGAGGAAACAAAGGGCAGAAACCACAGATCAAATATTTTCCACCTATAAATGGTTGTTGAAGGTGAAATATAACGTTTTTCCCAAAATCGATGGATAAATTTCGAGCTAAATTAGACCTAGATGAAGTGAGTTGAGTTAAACCTTGTAATGATATGATTTATAGTTCATATCATGAGGAAAAAAGCCGTTTCTTATTGCACTCTCTAGCTGCAATAGCTATCGAGATACAGAAGACAACGCAAACCTCCATTGGAGCCGAAAACGCGTTTTTTCGCATTATAAAAAACTTCTCAATTTGTTTTATATAAAACTGTAATTTTATCTCCATGTTACACTGGAAGAGTATTATTTGCTGTGAGTGTGAAATGTTGGGAGCTTTACCACCGGTGATATAAGACGTTAAAAATGACCGATTTGGTGTCCAGAGCAATGTTTGGAAGCTCCTGGAAAATTTTGGAAAATATTTACGGTGTTCAAACCTATGTGATTATATTCATCATGTAGGAGGAAACAAAGGGTTGAAACCACAGATCTGATACTTTCCACCTCCCATTGGTTCTTGATGGTGAAAATAACGTTTTCCCAAAATCGATGTGTAGGTTTCGAGCTTAATTAGACCTAGAGGATGAGTTGAGTTAAACCTTGTAATAACATGATTTATAGTCAATATCATGGGGAACAATGAGGTTTCTTATTGGACTCTCTATCTGTAATAGCTATCGAGATACAGAAGACAACAAAACCTCCACTTGGAGCCGAAAACACGTTTTTCACATTATAAAAACTTCGCTATTAATTGAATATAAAAGATACAATTTTAATTGCTTTTTACACTGGAATAGAGAATTAATTGCTGTGAGTTTGAAATTTTTCGGAGCTTTCACACCGGAGATATAAGACGTTAAATATGACCGATTTGGGGCCCAGAGCAAAGTTTGGAAGCTCCTGGAAAATTTTGGAAAATAGGTACGGTGTTCAAACCTATGTGATTATATTCATCATGTAGGAGGAAACAAAAGGTAAAAACCAGAGATCTGATACTTTCCTCCTCCCATTGGTTGTTAAAGGTGAAACATAGCGTTTTTCCCAAAATCGATGGGTAAGTTTCAAGCTTAATTAGACCTAGAGGAATTGAGTTGAGTGAAACCTTGTAATGACATGATTTATAGTCCATATCATGAGGAACAAAGTGGTTTTTATTGGAGTCTCTAGCTGTTATAGCTATCGAGATACGGAAGACAACGCAAAACTTCATTGGAGCCGAAAACGCGTTTTTTACATTATAAAAACTTCGCTATTATTTGAATATAAAAGTTACAGATTTAATTCCATGTTAAACGGGAACAGAGAATTATTTGTTGTGAGTTTGAAATTTAGGAGCTTTCCCACCGGTGATATGTGACGTTAAAATGGCAGATTTTGGGCCCAGAGCAAAGTTTGGAAGCTCCTGTAAAATTTTGGAAAATAGGTACGGTGTTCAAAACTATGTGATTATATTCTTCATATAGGAGGAAACAATGGGTAGAAACCACAGATCTAATATTTTCCACCTCCCATTGGTTCTTGAAAGTGAAAAATAGCGTTTTCCCCAAAATCGGTGGGTACGATTCGAGCTTATTAAACCTAGAGGAAGTGAGGTGAGTGAAACCTTGTAATGAAATGATTTATAGTCCATATCATGAGGAACAAAGTGGTTTCTTATGGGAGTTTCTAGCTGCAATAGCTATCGAGATACAGCAGACAACGCAAACCTCCATTGGAGCCGAAAACGCGTATTTTCGCATTGTAAAAACCTCGCTATTAGTTGAATATAAAATCTGTGATTTTAACTCCATATTACAATGGAAGAGAATTACTTGCTGTGAGTTTGAAGTTTTTTGGAGCTTTCCCACCCGAGAAATGAGACGTTAAATATGGCAGGTTTGGGCCCAGAGCAAAGTTTATAAGCTCCTGTAAAATTTTTCGATTATATTCTTCATATATGATGAAACAAATTGCAGAAACCACAGATCTAATATATTCCACCTCCCATTGGTTCTTG
>NW_019743196.1:125705-127162 GCF_002891405.2 Cryptotermes secundus | reverse complement strand
TCGACCTCAGGGCCATAGTGCAGCTGGAAGGATTAGGTCAATTGATTGTCCAGTGAACTCATAGGGAATCGAACCCGCTACCTTCCGGCTTTTAGCATAAGCGTAAGAAACAATAATAAAATATGCAGAACACAATTTCTTCTATTCGTGGATAGTAAATTTAATGAACTACAGTTTTGTTTACAAATATGCAAATATGAAACACAGAACGATTAACATATTTTCTTCGTGTTGTGTTACGAGGTTCACTGCCTCTCAGAGCATGTAAATAATAAAACGACTTAAACCAGAGCGTTCTGAAATTTCCTGATACCGCGAGCCCTTAAAACAATACATAAATTTAGACGACCGCATATTTCCGTCGACCAAAGAAAATTTGCTGTACTGCGCAAGTTGCAGGTCCCTATCAGACTGTACGGTGAGAGCAAGACCCTAAACAGCTTTACAGCCTCTCTACACGTACAGTAAGCTGTACAGTCTCCCTGTACATTCACGAAAAGTACAGTTCTGCACATTGTTGCAAGTTCCTATCAGACTGTACGGTGAGAGCAAGACCCTGAACAGCTTTACAGCGTCTCTACACCTACAGTAACCTACAGAATGTTCCTGTACAGTCACGGAAAGTGCAGTTCTGCACACTGTTGGAGGTCCATATCAGACTGTACGGTGACAGACAGAACATTTATAACCCCTAAGGTCGCGCCATAGCTCAGGCGGTTAGTCGCTGGCTTCCCACCGCGGCGGCCCGGGTTCGATCCCGGGGTCTGCTCAAGTGGGATTTGTGGTGGACAAAGTGTCGCCTGGGAGGGTTTTCTCCGAGTACTTTGGTTTCCTCTGCTGGTCTTCATTCCACCTAATTCTCCATCATCATAATCACCCGTGGCAGGCTACAATAGGCCAATCAGTGGCCGCCGTGCCGAGTGGACCCAGTTGGACTCCACCCCCCACTAAGGGTATTAAAAGAAAACTGTAACCCCGACAGACTATCTACTCCTACCTACAATAAACCATAAAATGTTTTTATGCAATCATGAAAAATAAAGCAAAATATTTCGCCGGCTGAAACTATTTATTTCGAAAGCATTTATATTAAATCCCCATGGCCACAACTTTCCACAACAATGTGTGTGGATAAGGCTATATTTGAATATCCGCTTGAGAACTCGGCGACCCCCCCACCCCCAATATTTTGAGAAACTGTGACTTAACCCTTTAATACAAAATTATTACTGCTGTATTGGGTACGAGGTAGCGTAGATGGTTCAGGCACTATCGTACAAGCCGTAAGGTCGCGTGTTCGATTAGGCTCACACCCAATCATTGATATGACAAACAGGTCCATATAGAGGGGAAGGGGGGCAGGGTCATCTTGCCCACGCTCCTGGCCTCAGAGGACCTTAAATACACTCTTATACAATTTAATAAGAAGTTATGGGAAGAACTAGTCGCTTACTTTC
>NW_019743196.1:122920-125255 GCF_002891405.2 Cryptotermes secundus | reverse complement strand
TATTATTATTATGGCTCTACAGCCCTTTGTTGGGCCTTGACCGCTTTTTCCGTTTCTTGATCCTATACACAGTCGGTAGGACTCCTTTGACGGGAGATAAGGAGAGTGCAAGGCCGCTACCTACACGCAGAACAACGCAAACACAGATTAAACGCACGCAATACAGACATCCATACCTTGAGTAGGATTCGAACCCACGATCTCAGAATTCGAGCGAGCGAAGACAGTTCATGCCTTAGACCGCGCGGCCACTGTAATTGTCTTAAAAGAGATATATCTGCACGAATTCTGTGATAAAAATATGTCTGCTTTTGAAACATCTTCATGGGCTAGACATGACTCAAACTGACTCGGTTCGACTCTGTTATTTTGTGAGCGTCTACGAGGTAAGTACCTTCCAAAAATGTAGTAGATGCCTATATACTGGCCACAGAATTGGTTGTGACACCCCTCCTAAACATCACAACAGATTAAATAACTGATTACATATAAACTTAAAAGCCATATTATGTACTACCGCCATATTTAGTACGCATGCGTCATCTATTTTAGGCAACGTATTATGTTATTTCATCAGAGGTCCGGGACTAGGTTTAACAATAACTTATCGATCGGAGTGTGGTGGGATCCGTGAGTTATTCTACAAACGAAGCACACAGACAATCGGGAGTCCGGTACAGGCACAACACAAAATAATTAAAACGTGATGAGATGAAAATGTGAAACTCTCTCTCTCACTCTGAACAATGGTACGTGTAATGTGCCTCACAATGCTTTGGGGCCATGTACCATGGGTGAAAAGTAAAACACGTTTTAGCACAGGTACAGCTGTTTGAAAAAGATTTTAACGGAATAAATATTATGGGAACCAGATAAAGATGTATCAGTATTTTTTTTTTGTATATTAAAGTGACCCTCGTCTCCAGTTAATAACAGGATTAATTCTTTCCTATTGTCCTATTGGCCGTCCTAAATATCTGCAGTCTAGTGTTAAGAGAATTTGGAAAATTTGAATTTCAAATACTCGCTTATACACATATTACGTTCCTCCCTTTTCAAATGCAATTTTATTTTTCATAAAACCGTTACATTTTCTTTCCACTGTATTTAGAATGAATTCATTCCAAATTAAAATATGTCAATGTCGTTCCCTTTTTCGTTATCCGTGCCTCAAAAATATTTGTTTGAGCGCGTTACCCTTCCTTATGTTTTCTCGCGTTGTTTTGGTCCTGCGGCGTCGGTGTTTTGTGTGTTGTTTAGTGTTGTTCTTACGGATGTCGTAATGTTATTACCGCTGTTGTTATTGCTCCTCAGGTTTGCATGTTTCCACGGTGTTGGATTAGACGAGAGTGTATCATATAATGTTACAGATTTGCATCGTCTTTTAGGGGCCCATACACGTACGAGTCTTGCTCGCGAGTTCGACTCGGCTCGGGTTCCAATGAGCCAAACTCGTCCGTATATGGGTCGCCACTCTCATACGTGTGTGGTGAAATTAATCCGAGCCCGGCTCCTCCCCGAGCCAGACTCGTACGTGTATAGGCCGCCTTAGCCGCACTTTCACTGGAAGTTGCATTTTGTCTCCTAAAACTAGACATGGTTACTGATTTATTTTAGACGACAAATTTATAAAAGAAATGTGGCAAAATATAAACGTACACAATGAACTACCATAACGTTTAGTGTACTGTATAGAGAATGAGAGTATACAGTGTGTACCCAAGTGCGGCGTGACCTTGAATACATGCGCAGTAGCGCTGCGCAGGGACTATTCTTGGTAGCAGTAGAGCTGTACAGAATTTTCCAGAATTTGGGAGGAAAACAAAGGAAATTCAAATCGGCGTATATCAAACCTTCGTAAACCAAAGACTCACTGTACTTAATACTCAAATTAAGAAGTCCTTTAAACAAATAATAATAATAATAATAATAATATTAGACCATGTGGTAAATACTTTCTGATAAAAAAAATTATCTTTTATGGTATGATTAACTCAGACTGTAGTCTGTGAAAACATGTTTTCCATAGAGCTCAATCCACACTCTCATTATTACGAATTCTTGCGAGTGGCAATTATACTGATCATTTTAAGTGGAAGAAAATAAGATAAAATATTTTACATAAAAATGTGATATGTTTAGTGGTTTGCATGATACATGGGCTTGTAATATTTTAACATAATCTGCTTTATAAAAGTAGGACTGAATGTGGTTACCAAGGCATACACTTGTCATGGTACGTACTTCATGATTTAGGAGAATGCAAGCTCACCCTGTACCTCCTTATAATCACTCATTTTCCCTTTAAATGATATGTAATTTTTACGATTTCAAT
>NW_019743196.1:116303-122886 GCF_002891405.2 Cryptotermes secundus | reverse complement strand
TCTGATACGAACAATCTCGAGTCACGTGATGACAGTTATCGACTCTGTGCAGTTAATATTAAGCCGAAATCAACAGATGTGGTGCGACAGAAAAAATAGAAAATTACGCAACTATGAGCTTCATTACATTTACTTTTCGCCATAATAATAATAATAATAATAATAATAATAATAATATTAGACCATGTGGTAAATACTTTCTGATAAAAAAAAATATCTTTTATGGTATGATTAACTCAGACTGTAGTCTGTGAAAACATGTTTTCCATAGAGCTCAATCCACACTCTCATTATTACGAATTCTTGCGAGTGGCAATTATACTGATCATTTTAAGTGGAAGAAAATAAGATAAAATATTTTACATAAAAATGTGATATGTTTAGTGGTTTGCATGATACATGGGCTTGTAATATTTTAACATAATCTGCTTTATAAAAGTAGGACTGAATGTGGTTACCAAGGCAAACACTTGTCATGGTACGTACTTCATGATTTAGGAGAATGCAAGCTCACCCTGTACCTCCTTATAATCACTCATTTTCCCTTTAAATGATATGTAATTTTTACGATTTCAATGCCGTTTGTCTTACGTAAGTGTTACGGGAATTGTCTGATGAGAACATGAAGCGTAGCTGTGTTCACAAAGAGAAGGCGCTTTTGAGATGCAATTATTTAAATGCATTACATAGGAAACTACGTCACACATTTAGCTGTAGTACTAAATTAGAATGTACTAGAATATGCTACGTAATGGGAGGGCACTCGTAACTTACAGAGAGAGGTGCCCCCCAACAGATTCATTATGTCAAGTGAAAGGTGGTCTAGTGGTCAGAGTTCCTGGCTACATGTCCAGAGGTCCCCGGTTCGATTCCCGGTGCTACCAGATTTTCTGAGAAACAGTGGGTCTGGAACGATGTGCACTCAGCCTCGTGAGGATAACTGAGGAGCTATTTGAAGGAAATAGCGGCTCCGGTCTAGAAAACCGAAATTAACTGCCGTGGGGATTCGTTGCGCTGACCACGCCGCACACCTCTATCAGCTGCTTCGTCGACAAGCGACGGTCGCTCGATCGGTATAGTTCGCTTGCAAACTACAGGCCACGGAGTTTGTTTTGTTTTTGATAAAATTTGATTGTAAAATTATATTAAAGACAGCATGATTGTCTAATACAGATAGTTTCAAGTGAGAGTTTTATAGTTTACTTGCTTCTCAAAGGAGATGGTCACCTTGGTCAAGTGATTAAAACGGTTTCAAGCTTTAGAGATTTCATTGAATTAACTGTTTATTCTGAGCATACCCAGGACAGAGTGTAATAACCGGTATACCTCAACATTCGACGCAATAGCTGTGCTTATTCATAACTTTTAACTTATCTGTCACTAGTCCGTTCCGTTATGGAACACTGGCAGAACGTAAGCACGAAGAACTACGACAATCTCACTGAACTACACACTCCGAAGATCACAGCACACAGAGAGTCTTCTCAGTCTTCACTGGCCGTCACCTGGTAGCGGCTTTCAAAGGCGGACGTTCTCCTTTCTCTGAATTCCTGAATTATCCCCGGCCTCACCTACCAGCTTCTCAGTTCTCACAGCTAAAACTCGGAGTCGGATCTACTTTACGACTGGCGGTTTATCGCCAATCAGTTCGTCTTGGAGCCAAGCCCCTTGAGGCCCACGGCCAATATTTTATTTTCCAAATGAAAACTTACGGTCATAGTTCTTATGTAACATCCTCTCTTACGAGAGTATGGGTCTGTTGTTTACAATTGTTTCTGGCCCTTGCCAGCAAAATCATTCTCGGGTCCGAGTCCCGCGGGACTCATGACCATATTTTACTTGAGACTCCCCCAACCTGGAAGGCTCCCTCAGGAACAGGGTGACCCAGTTATACCCCCAAGCACTGGGTCCCCTTTTCGTTGCCTGCTACGACTCGCAAGGCTACGGTGATGTTATTGCAACCCACCCCGGCACGAACAGCACAGAAAACATCTGTTCCATTATTGCATGTTTTTCATTGCCGGGGAAACATCGTATCCACAGAGCTGTTCCCTTGCAACGTTTATTTTACTGTCGTCTCTTTACAGAGCTGTTACTTGGCAATGGCTTTACATGTCACATGACTTATACATCAAATTATAACGAAGAATGAAGACTAATATGTATGTAGGGAATCATGTATGTAAGCATATGGAAACACATACATATCTTCATAACCACATACCTTGGTGAGCTGAGAGTTAGTGCTGCGACCTTGTGGAAGAATTTGATAACATTTTCTAGGAGGTTCATGAAACAGTGTGACCTCGTAATTAGGTAGACTGACGGTTCGAATCCTGTCTTCTGTAGGGGTTACATTAACAGCTCCCATAATCTCCCCCGAGGTATTCTAAACTACTGTGATTTTCCTGTTTCTTCACAATCGTTTGCCTCTCCTCAGTAGGAATAAGAACATAAAGGATGATAAACAGGAGAGACAGAGAATACGTACTCAAAATGTGAAACAAAAGAAATATTTCTAGAGTTGTTGCAGAAGCAGTCAGATGAGTGGCTGAGATAAAACACGGATGCCAGTTTAGAAAATTTCCCCCCCCCCCACACCTCTTTGTTTGATGCGTGTTTTTCTTTTGTGTTTTGAAGTACGTGGAAACAGCAGAAGGCCGGTTGGTGGCGGTGGTAGTGGGGGAAGGGGTTCTGGCTGTCTTCCAGCATGTCCTACGTCCCCAGCGCCCTCAAGAATTCTCCAAATGGTTGCCACAGACGAGACTACGGTGTTCACGTGACTGCCGCCAACTCCTTCCCTTTACGTGATCAGCTAAATGCTTCTCTAGGGTACACCAACCCCGGATGCTCTTAACTTAAAAGCCTTTTTCTTCTTAGTAATTCTAAGTCTTCAAATGGTAGTGCTGATCTATTAATATTCATGATTTTAAAATTAATTTAAGCTGAATATGTACAAAAAATGATGGCCAAACTTCCTGCTATTCCCTGCTGAAATTTCGAATTTCCTTAGCTTCATTCCCCGGGGCACTTCAAGGTTGCCAAATGCGTCACACTATGCCACAAGCTAATATACTAAAATAATCCTATACTTCATTCGGAATGTTTATGGAGACATGTAAACAAGTAAAAACATGGTTCACAACGCGTCGAATATTCCGTAATGTACACTCTGTTATCATAATACTGTTACAATGAAGAGACATATCGTGTGTATCACGCGAATAATATATCCCCCGACCTGTAAACCACAAGAAGCGAACTTGCTACCACCTGTTGCCGACGTTTTTTTACATGTACTGCGTAGACATTTCTAACAGTGTATAGTAGTTTTTTTAAGAATAACATAGGCAGAGGGTGTAAAGGTAAGGTGAAGCAAAACTCTCTTGTTTCAAGTACCACTCCATTAAGACATATCGGGAAGTGGAGATATAGCTCCACACATTCATAACTTAGGTACTGGGTGGATGTGTGAGCCACGATAGAGCATTCGGTGTAGCGACTGGCTACGGGATGGACGACGGATGTGTCGGAGTTCGAGTCCCTATAGGGGTAAAATTTTCTTTTTCTCCACAGCTTTCAGACCGATACTGGACTACCCAGCCTCCTATCTAATAGATACCTGGGACTCTTTCTCTGGGGGGTAAAGCGGCAGAGACGTGAAGCTGACCACTAACCTCAATCTAATCAAGAACACATGGGTCTATACATCCACTCCACCATACGTCTTCATAGCGTAATGCTTAATTAGTTAAGTACAAGAACAAGTTTAGGCGCTAGATGGAAGTGAGTGGTGAGGTTCAAACCTCAGCCGCTGTATCTCCAAAGAAAGGGCCCGTGGGGCCCATTACATAGGACGCTGAGTGGGTCCCAGTTCCAGGCTTAACTCTGTGGGGAAGAAGAGATCTGATACATAAGTTTCCATCCAACACAAATGCATAAAATTGCATTAATTTTATGCAAATTTATTGCTACATTTTTGGCATATTTGTCCATCATCAGGCTATTTAAATAAATTAACGTATAACGAAGCTTGCATGAGGCAGAGAGGTATACATAGAGAAAGCCAGAATGAGAGATACCACTAGAAACACCTAGACGTAGGTGGGAGGAGGAATATGATTGGATGCTATAGACTGGTCTAAGTTGTCTGAGGATAGGTACAATTGGAAGTCTCTTGTGAACACGATAATAACTTTCGGGTTCCATAAATTTTCGTAAATACTTGAATGTCAGCTTCTCAAGAAAGGCTCTGCTCCATGGACTTAGACAGTTGGTTGTTTGGTTAGTTAGTTAGTTAGTTGTTTGGTTGGTTAGTTAGTAACTCCTAGGATATGGAATCAAATATTAGGACTAATGTTGATTAATAATTGGAAATTATGTGAACTGAAGCGGTCGTGAATTAATATAATGAATTTTCCCATAAAAGTAAAGAAAAGGTAACAGACCATAAAGGCCAATAGGGTTGTGAGACGTCGAGACTCCCACATTTTCTAGACTATCGGCTCACAGATGGCGGTAAGGTTTCCAAACTTACGCGCCGGCCGCCCTTTATCACCAGGAAGATTCCTGGTACTCATTTCTGTTAGAGTCTGAGTCGACCCCAGAACCATAATGCTTGCTGTAAGGATTAGATCAATTGAAAATTCTAAGAATTTCATCCGGAATCGAACCCGCGACTTTCCGGATTGTAGCATAGTACTTGAACTAACTACCCTACCGCGCGCTCCCCTGAATTTTCCCTTACAGACTGAAAATATCACTCAGTGTAGTCACCGTCATTTTATTTGGTGTTTTATTTCAGGAATTTGCGAGTGCCAAAATTACGCGATAGGATGACCGATGATCCGGGACGAAGTGACGGCGGTCTGATCAAGGTAGTCTACTATTCTAGTAGTTGCCTGAGGGACTGAGTAAAACCTTGAAAAACTCAAGCTAACGGATATTCGTTCTCAGATCCGAACCGATCACGTCCCGGATACAAGAGCATTGCCGCTTGAACCAAGTTCTTATATGTCACCGGCCGAAATTCGAAATAGTTTCACTGTTGGACAGCTGGTGTATTGAATCACGAAGGTCTTATGGCCTTTATGAAGCACTTATTTTCAACTTCTCTATCTCATTTTATGAAAGTAAATTCAGTATGCAACTGGGTTAATTTTGTTCTCGTGTTACTCGGAACTTCCATCTATTTAGATAAACATTAGGTGTTTAAATTACTTTCTCTGTTATTATTACTATTAACAGCCCGTGCAGAAGCTGTATATTAACTTCTTTAATCTTTCATGATTTATAATTCATTAATGTGCCTATACGTGAACGCGTAACCTCTGTATTACCCTGAACTTTAAGCTGCAAACAAGAACAGTTCTGGCAATTACAGTGAATGTTAGTACTTTTCATCGCATTGCACACACACAACAGTAGCATGAGGCAGTGAAGTGAGATTTCTGAGAAAACTGCGTGCAACTAGCCCGTAATTAACGTCATATCGTCTGAAGGTTGCCAGCTCCCAGATGTGTAACCGTAAATATACATAACTCTCTGTGCATTAAAATCATAATGGCGCCGGGTGAAGTCGTGGCTGTGCAGGGGCTGGCTGCAAATAGTAACTATTTCTGCCGTCAGGTGGAACTGCCAACAGCAGTCTCTCTTTCGTCAATCGTCATTTTCATGAAACTTACTTATTCAAAGTGATTTCTGAAACTTCTGAAATGTGACTGGATTGTGAATATACGAAATGGAGCCCCTATATTTTTTATATTTCCAAATATTTGTCATATATGTTGGATAATCAATGCAAGAAACAAGAAACAAGAACTACAGCTGCTGAAATTAAATTTACAAGACCAACGACAAAATAAACAAATACTCATCGTAAAAGATATATATATATATGTTCAAGTAGTTTAATATATATATATATATTAAACTACTTGAACATGACCCATTTTAGACAACATTTTGAAATATAAAATCAGTTGGATTCGGTGTTGACAGAATGCGATGAAACAGATTTCAGACACTACTGTAAGGTAGAAACCATGGCCGCTCCATAGCTCAAGCGGTTAGTCGCTGGCTGCCCACCGCGGCGGCACGGGTTCGATCCCGGGTCTGGTCAAGTGGGATTTGTGGTGGACAAAGTGGCGCTCGGGCAGGTTTTCTCCGAGTACTTCGGTTTACCCTGCCAATCTCCATTCCACCAATTGCTCCACAATCACCCTCACCTATCATCTGGGGCTGGTACAATAGGCCAGAAGTGGCCGCAGTGCAAGGGACTTAGTCCCACACCACTAGCAATAAAAATAGGGTAGAAACCACATGGATCAAGGCACGTTTGGAGAGACTATTGAAAGAAAGAGGCCGGAATGAATCAATAAATGGTCTAACTTCCTGACTGCTTGATGATGATGATGACCATTATCATTATTATTATTATTATTATCATTATTATGTATTTTGCTCTTAATTATTTTTGTGTATTTCTATGTACTCGTGCTAACTTTGTAATTGGCCATTGTGCTGTTAAGTTTGCATGTAAATAAACACGAAGTGAATTGAATTAAATTGAATTATTATTATT
>NW_019743196.1:97168-115563 GCF_002891405.2 Cryptotermes secundus | reverse complement strand
TTATTATTATTATTATTATTATTATTATTATTATTATTACGACGACGACAGCGCTGTCTACAAATAACCGACTTACATAATTTGTATTCATCACCTAATATTATTAAGGTCATTATATTAAGGAGAATAAAATGGAACATAACATACGTATGGGTGAAATAAGACTTACATAAAAATCTTTGATTTGTAAACCTCACTTGAGGCCCCGAGAATTGGTTAGGAGAGTGAGGAGCGTGGAGAGTTAGGATGTCCAGTGGCAGGTTTCTAAACGTAGAAATAAATGAAGAATGCCGTCATCTTGGATGTGGCGCCGTGTAGATCTAGTGTAAACTGACGTTTCGGAGGATATATCGCCTCCATCTTCAGGGTAGAAAAATCCGCAAGTTAGAAACCAGCGTGAATAGGTAGTTGCAAACTTCTACCTTAAAGATGGAGGAGATACGTTCCTTCGAAACGTCGGTTTACGCTAGATCTACACGGCGCCACATCACAGAGGACGGCATTCTTCATAGTCACCTCAGTGAAAAACTCAAATCTTACGTAGAAATAAACGTTCGAGTTATATGAAAGAAGGGAATATCTTGAACAGCTAAATTAAGTATTGCTTTTCCAAGGTAAGTGTCGACCTTAGACTTAACTCATTTCGTAGTGTAGGTGGTAGGAAGGCCTCTTCTGAGTTTACCTCTTTTACCTGCTAATTTAATGTGGTATATTTTAATTACCCTAGCATCACAGAACGCGGTTCTGTGGGCGTTTGAGAACAGGGTGTTGAGGAGAATATTTGGACCGAAGAGAGATGAAGTGACAGGAAGTTGGAGAAAACTGCATAATGAGAAGCTTCATAATTCGTACTCTTCACCAAGTATAATTAGAATAATCAAGTCAAGGAAGATGGGATGGGCAGGACATATAGCACGAATTGGGAAGAACAATGCATATAGGATATTGGTGGGAAAACCAGAAAGAAAGAGACCACCGTGATGACCAAGACGTAGATGGGTGGACAATATTAAAATGGATCTTAGAGAGATAGGATGGGATGATATGGATTCGATTGATTTGGCTCAGGATAGGGACCAGTGGAGGGCTCTTGTGAAGACGGTAATGAACCTTCGGGTTCCATAAAATGCTGGGAAATTCTTGAGTAGCTGCAGATTTGGCTTGTCCTCAGGAAGGGCTCAGCTCCGTAAGTGAGTATCACAGAACAGGATATAAATAACGGATTTCCACTATATTTTTCTTGCTTCCTGAAGTTTTTCATATATTTCCTTTTACATTTCATTTCCAAATGCTTCCAATCTATATTCTTCCTTCATAGAAATAACTCGCATTTTTGTACAAAATTTATATTGGTCTTGTTTTTCATTTTATAAATAATATTCAATCACATTCTCTTTTTTAGAAATCTCGATACGATATCATTTTTATTTATGATATTCATGCCGTGTGTATCCTGTAAAATATTATTATTTTATTTTATTAATGACTGTTTTTTCAGAACTGACAACAGGAGGAGAGGTCTCAAAAGAACTTAAACCATGAATTCAGTTATGTGAAAATGTTATCCGGCCCTCGATACGAATTACGCCCATCTGCCATTGAACTGAAACTGTCAGCGTAGTTCAAGTGTCTTTGATGAGGCGATTCTGTTATTGTATTAATGCGCGGATATGGAACTAGGGGCAGGTGTGGCAACAGTGAACACGAATATGAGAACAGCACTTCCATTCTCAACAGAGCTCAACACAAACGCCACTTCATCTTCCAAAACAAGGAAACATCATAGAGAACGTGAAAACACAAAACAGGTTTTAATTATATCCACGTAAAAAAGCGTACTACATGATAGAGCAGACTGAGTGCTGGTTGGCGGATTAGCCAGTTGTGTGAGTAGATAGGCGATGTGAGTGGTGGGGGGTTAAGGGAATGAATTTCCAAGCAACTTGATCGGTATCAGTCAAACTGGTTACATTGGCCTGCTTCCAAACTTGGCTGATTTTTTTATTATTATTTTGAGCTCCACTTCGCGTAATTATATAAATAATACGTAATACTTCATACTTACATACTAAGATTCCTTTAACATATTTTTCACGTGTGTGTGTCACTATAGACGGGATTTGGATTGGTAATTGTATTTATTAAACATTTATAGATCCTAACTACAAGTAACTATAGGGCTATCGATAATTCGCACAATCTGTAGTTCACTACAGCACGCACTAAATCTTCTCAGTCTGCTCTATCTTCAGCGGTCGTCGCCTGGTAACGGCTTCCAAACCCGTAGCTTCCTCACTTTCCTTGTTCACGTGTTTACTGGCAGGCGACTGTCTCACAACTTACTAAACTCTAAGATTTGTTCTGCTTATAACACATATCTGAACAGTTCTTCTGTTATTTAGTCGTCACATAGCTGTCGCACGGACAACATAGGGAACACAGCTCTACAGTTATTCCATTGGTTCGAGTTACGGATCTGTTGAAGCAGTTATCTAGCAACGGCCGTTCTTTACAAAGTCATTACTTAGCAACGGGTAAACAAACAGAAATAAAAGTGGTTTTTGCAAGAACCACATCTTGCAGGGATCTCCTCCTCTCATTTGTTTCAGTTAAATTTCTAACATCTTAAGAAAGTTTGCCTAATTTAATTTAAAACATAATGTATGTATATTATTACGTAGGATCCCACCAAATTTTAACTATCAAAAATATTATAGAAGCATTGAGTCATCATTTGTGCGTTCCTCAAGAATCACCCAATGAAAATCGATCTGGGTCGAAACATTTTTGAATTAACAAAAATACATGTTTGTGTGACTGTAATTCCTCCATTTTTATTTATAAGCACCACAAATAAAATGCAATACCATATGATTTACAGATAGCCCTGTATTTATATACAATATTTTGGCAGAATTTAATAAAATTTCATATAATTCATTTTCATTAAACACTTTTCATCTCGAATGATACTGTCATCTCGGATGTAACTTTATATATTCTGGTAAAAGTTTGCCGACGTTTCAGGAAAAAGTACTGCTTCCATTTTCAGGGTTCAAGAACAAGCCAAATAAGTAGTAAGATGCAAGGTTGTGCTTTCTTCGTGTTTCTTGCTGGTTGGTTTATTCTTCCACCCTAAAGATGGGGTATTTGTTCCTCCGAAACGTCAGTAAATTTATACCAGAATACATGCTGTTATATCCCAGTACATGACACACTTCATAGTCACAACTGCTAGAACCTTAAATGCAATCAGTATTATCATGCGTACATTTCATTTTTCTTATTTGCTTGAAGGCTCAAATTATATAAGAGGCCTACGTAAAGTTTTAACTGATTAAAGCATAGTGGTTACTATATGTACCATTTTCTTAATATTTTAAATATCTTAATTCTGAGCAGAGAGTGTAGTTATGTCTCATCTGATTATCAGAAACACAATAATAATTTCCTTACATTGCGTATCGTGTAGGTATCAGGTAAACTGACTTTTCGGAGGAATGTGCCGCCTCCATTTTCAGGGTAGAAAAATCCGCGATCGAGGAACCAGCGTGAGCATGTGGCTGCAGACTGAGTCTGGACTCGGAGGCGATACGTTCCTCAGAAACGTCGATTTACACTATCTACACTGCTCCATTTCCGAGAAGACGGCTTTCTTGATATGAAACGTGTTTCCTGTGAGGTAGGAGCTGAATTATAAATATTATTTACAATAAATTATATTTTCAAATTGGTAATGGCATGAGACACCTTCTCCTTGCTTTACTTTGTTCTTAAATTTGTAGTTATAGCCTATATTATGCTAATTATAGCGTTATAGGCCTTGCAAATGTTTGATGACACATTCAAAAGTTCTTCAGCTGTCGTAAATACTAAGTACTTAGGAAATAATTCTAAGCCTTATGGAGGAAGAAGCATCTAACACATGCACGCTGGTGAAGATAAATGTTTAAACTTTAAACTTTAAAGGATCATGACAGTAAGAACTTATTTTTCGTATCTCTTTTCCTTCTGAAATACTAGGATTTTAAACTTTATACACAATCGTCAAAACCCTTTAGAAACTAATTTATTTTCCTTGTTTGGTTTGAGACTTCATAATCTAAACATTATTTTTATATGTTCTTGTTCAATTAATAAATTATAAAGAAACATAATGAGTCATGTACAAATATATTTATAACTGCAAATATATTCACCTCGGAATTGATTTTTGCAACTCTAGGTAAGTGAGTCACGTGAGATAAAACTTGTACTTCCCTGCTCAAGCAATTGCATGCAAATGACTTGACACATAAGTAATACATGGCTTTTAAAATAACAAGTTACAAACGGCAGGTGCTAACACTTCATAAATCTGAGCTGCTTAATCTTCTTGGTTTATACATGAGCAACCGGCGGCATACATTTCTGGTTCTTCTTGCAGCGGATTTTGTGTTTCACACAAACATTAAAAGCAGTTGTTTCTTCCTTCTGCAACGTACGATGCATATGGACCTAGTTGAATTCAGTGGTGACACATAAGGGAAGGCTATTGTGTTATTACGTTACAAGTTCTTTGCCGCATTCACGGGATATACGTATAAATACTTCACTTATATGTATATTTAGAATCCTTCGAGGCGACATAATCTCGACGTTTAAAGGATCCTTAATTAAATTACAGTAAAGAAGTGTGTAGGACGTTGATGAAAAATAAGGGTGAACTACTACGGCCAAAATCAAGGAATGAAAGCTGGGATGCAGTACAAAATGAAAAATTGCTGAGACAAAGATGAATCCGGAAGTGGCCTCGAAAATTGAGAGAATGAAGCTATAATTTTCCTTTTTTGACCATAACAAACAGGTTTCCTGTGTCCCTTTATGTGGGAGGACAGCAGATTCCAGAATAAATTGAAATAAAATTTCAAGAAAATTTTCAAGCCTCAAATAAAATTCAACTATTAAGTATCCAGACTAAATGGAACAGTAATAAAATTATCCACAACGTGTTTTCATTTGTAGGGCTGGAGGATGGAGGAGTATGAGTTCGAATCCCGATGGGGCAAGTATTTCTCCTCTCCATATCGTCCAGACCGGCTCTGGAGTACACCCAACCTCCTATACAAGTGTGCTGGGAGCTCTTTCCTCGGGGATAAAGCTTCCGGGGCGTAGAGCTGACCACTCACCTCCAACTAGTGCTGAGGTCAAGAAAATGTGGATCTATACATCCACTCCCCCCATACATCTTCATGGCGTATTGCTTAATTACTTAAGGACAACATAGTAAGAAAATGAATAAAATCAATTCGAGGCCGGATATGAAGTTGAGTACTACCAGATATATCTGGTACCATTTAGTTGAGAACCATTTGAGGATTGTCTAGGGGCAGTCTATGAACAGGCAGAATGTCCCTGTTGTATAGAATCGATTTAGTCCGAAACCATCCGCCGAATTGCCTCTTGTAGCATCAGGTCTATCATTTTCCTAAATGATGTACACTACACACATAGGGCAGAGCATGGTGCAGAAATTGGCGAACGAAAAGCAAACCCCACAGCTGAAATTCGTTTGTTCTGTTATTGAGATAACAGTTTCTGCAACGGTCACGCAAATGAGGCGTCGCGTTCTTTCAGAATATGAGACGATTCCCAAATGTACTCGGTTCAGTGCCAGACTAGTACGGTATTGACACAGGAGATGTAGAGAATGAAATTTAATTAGTTTTAAAATAACGTTCATTATCTCGTCTAAACTGCCTTAAAATTCAATAGAACAGTCTATGGATTTGGCATCAAATTATCTTCATCAATAGATATTTATGTTCGTGACAATATACAGTGGAAACAAATTGTAACATTTCTGCTAATAGACAGGAACTCTGTAACGTCAAAATGTAAATAAAAACTCAGAAATTCAGTGGAAAGTAGATCATTTGAATATTTGTTATTATCAGTGTCTGTATATATGTATAATTGGAATTTACGTGGAAAAAGAACTCTGCTGTTATAAATTAAAGACAATAATCCATATCAGTACCAAAACTGAATACAGAATATACTACTATGAGGCTAAAAAGAAAATAAGTGTAAATATTGTAACGTGTAGGGGGGGGGCACGCGTGACGAAAATAACGGGTTCTAGTTCGGGTGATTGGATTTATTAGCACTTCGCTTACAGGTTCTTTTAATCACACTTAAATACAGCGCTATCGCTGATTTACACACTTTCCATTTCACCGTTACACAGGCACTAGGATTCTCCTTCTTCACTAGTCGTATCCTGGCAACGGATCTCAACACAGAAACTAACATTTCAAATGACTATGAAGTCTTCCTGCTATTTCGTCTTCAATCACCCTGGAACCTCGGAACTAAAAATTCTTCTGGACTCACTCTTCGAGCTTAGGACTGACTCGTAACTGCCCTTAAACTAACTCTGTCACTCCCTTGCTCAAGTCAAAATTAACGTCACAGTGCGACTACGGTCAGTCAGTCAATAAGTAATGGTGTCGAGCCCCATGTGAGGCTCATGACCCGATGTTTATTACTCTTTGACAGTCTTAAGATGTAAAAGTTTTGACGATGGTAAATTGTTACAATTAATTTTTTGTTGGACGTAATTCATCATCTTGTCTATTCTTAAAAAAACCGTCCTGTTTCTTTTCAAAAACACAACGTTGTGTTTTTGAAAAGAAACAGGACGGTTTTTTAAGAATAGACAAGATGATGAATAACGTCCAACAACAAATTAATTATAAGTTAGTCTTGTTTTGTCGTGCTCCCTCTCTGACGAGAGGACGGGTCTGTCTTTTTTATATGCTGCTGGCCCTCCCCACCGCAGTCTTTCCGGGTCCAAGTCCTCTGGGACTCGCGGCCATATTTACTGTCTCAGATTTGAGGCTTCCCGTTTCGTCGTCTCCTACGACTCGCAGGGTCACGATGGAGGTATTCGACCCCTGACTAAGCTTTAACCTTGTCCCTTCCTTATAACTTATCACCGAATACAAAGAAAACACAGCTCTTCTATTATTGCGTTAGTGTCTGTTGCTGCGGGAACGTGTTTACAGAGCCGTTGCCCAGAAATGGTCCTGGTATATCCACCAATCTAGCGGTCATTGCATAGCAACGACTCTACATGCTACATTATTCTATAAACTTTGCAATTTATATCGCACCCTTTAATTGAGATTTAAACACTTGTCTTGTTATGACTCAGGCCGAAAGGTGAACGGTAAAAATATATCTGTTCTTAATTGATTAAGGACTACGCCATTGAGAAGTATGAAGAAACGGAGGTATAGCTCCACAATTCGTGACCTCGGCGCTAGATGGAGGTGAGTGATCAAGTTCACGATTCGGCAGTTTTATCCCCGGGGAAAGAGCAGACGAAACCCATTCGATGGGAGACTGGTTGGACCCTAGAGCCGGTTTGGACATTGTGGAGTAGATAAAAATCCCTTGCCCCAGCATGGATTCGAATCCCGTCCTTCCATCGTTATAGGGACTAAGTTATCCCAGCTCAACCTAGGGAACTGTAAATTTATTGCAGACCCTCACTGGCTTATAGTCAATACCACAGGTTTAAATAGAGACCTGTCTACATAAAGCAATGCATTTTATTGTCTCAGTGGTACATCTTAGAGCACAAGAGTGGGAGAGGTAGATGTTGATAAAGACGAAGAGAAATAGGACAAAGAGGATATGTCTAATAATACATAATTTGTTGAAAATCCATTGAGACAATGGAGAAAGGGAAGTTTGATATTGTTCGGGAACTTGAGGGATTGGATAAATAGGCGGGGGTTCCTGTCAACACTGTCGTTCATTGTTAAGCCACGGTAGGCTCTGCTTTCAGCCTCCTCCTCCCAAACGTCACCCCACGCCGCTGTCTTGTAATTGTGGTACATAGTTCCGTCCTGACTTCCTGATGCTTAGCTTGATATATCCTTGTTGGGTGTATGTGGATATGTGGTTACGTTCAGTGGCGTGCTTGCTAAGGAAAAGGAAGCAGCTACTTTGTATTTCCTGGTATATGTCTTGTTATGCTTCAAGCCGAGAGGTCGTGGGTTCAAGGCCCGATGAGGTCACTGGATTTTTTTTAAATTGACCTAATCCTTCCAGCCGCACTATCGCACTGGTTTTGACTCAGTCTCTAACAGAAATGAGTACCAGGAATTAATTAAATAATTTTCCTGGGGAGTAAACCGCGGCCGGCGCATAAGGCTGACAACCTTACCGCCATCTTTGAGACGATTGTCTAGAGAAAATGTTTGACCCTCAATATCTTACAACCCTATTGGCCTTCACGGCCTGTTACAGGGATAGCTTAACTTTTTTACTTTACTTACTTTAAAAACTTAATAATTCTCATATTTCAAGAACATTCATTCGTCAGTAATCTGTAAGACGACAGGTCCATAGTCTCTTCAAAAACAGTTCCTCTACTTAATGCGATCTAGAGCTTTCTCCTTCAAATGAGAATATCCTCTTCTGTCCCCAAGGTCATCCAGCATCTTCTTACGTCTTCTGGTCACTTCTATCTATTTAAAACAGATTTCAAGAACGCGTATGATAACTTATGGTTCTTGTAGTTCTTGCACTTGTTTATTATACTCTTTGATTTTTACTTTTATTTTAATCCATTTCATCACTAATATTCCCTAAGAATATATTTAGGAAATTAAAATTTATTTTCCTTTTTTTATATGTTTGTTTATTTTTCTGTTAAATTGTTCTAATGCACTTAACTCTTCTCATGATATAAGAATTTCTGTTTTTAATTAAGCAGTTTATAATTATGTGCATTCCTTTTTGTCTCAGCACATTAAGTTGTATCCAGGTAGCGTCTGTTTTAGAGCCTTAACTATTGTACTGTCCTTACTTAGGATTTTATGATTCTATTGTGTGGCTATTGTCAAATAATATCGTGACATGTCAACGTATTGCCAGGCAATGGCTCGATAAACACCCCGCGATACCCGCATGCAACAATAGGACGAATGTTTCTAGCTCGCTGCTAGGCAGCAGTCAGCGCGCCAATGAACAGGCGAGATAGCTATCACGTGGCTTGCTTTCTGTGTGGCCTACGTTACGCAACAGTATAACTGTGTTTTCTGCGTTGTGGAGGTATAGCTCCACCGTTCTTAACATCGGCAATTGATGGAGGTTAGTGGTCATTTTCACGCCCCTGCCGTCTTACTTCCGATAAAGAGGCAACGATACCCATTAGATGACATACTGCGTGGACCCCAGAGCCTGTCTGAAAATTGTATAATACAGACAAATATCTTGCCTTTCTCGAGAATCGAACCGCAGCTGTCTAGCCCCTAACCAGTCTATATACCAACTGAGCTATCCCGAGAAGAATAGTTAAATAAAGGACGCACGAGCCGCCACTGTTGGTCCCAGTGCTAATTCAGAGAATGAAGGGAACTGTGACGGGCCTTTGTACGTTTATGGCAGTTCCCAAAATGCATCCGGCTGCGTTGCACGGCGCGATGTGTTTGTGAGCGCTGTGTTGTTGCGAGCACGACAGACTCCACGCTCTTAGCTGCAATCCATCTCTTCATTGTGCCCAACTTTCCAAAACTTTGACTGCCGTCACGTCCCGAACGTCTGCTGTTTAGCAAATTAAACACGCCAGCCAGTAGATATACGACAAAAACAACGCAGTTGTTCACTAACCGTACAAACATTCGGCACTACGCACTCCCAGGCACACGGAGTCTTCAAATTAACCGAAAATTAATGTCAGATTTGAGACTTTCACGGCGGTGACTATGATGAAAATCGTCTTCTTGGATGTGGTGACGTGTAGACCTTGTATAGACCGAAGTTTCGGAGGAATTTATCGCCTCCATCTTCATGGTAAAATATCCACGAGTGAGGAACCAGCCTGAACAGGCGGCTTCAGACTCCTGCTCACGCTGGTTCCTCACTCGTGGATATTTGACCATGAAGATGGAGGCGATATATTCCTCCGAAACGTCGATTTACACAATATCTACACGGCGCCACATCCAAGAAGACGGTATTCTAAAAATTAATAAATGAATTAGTTAATTACTTCCGATTACTGCTTGTGTTTGTTTACGCGGCTCATTCATCTTTCCTGAAGATGGAGGTTGTCCGTTCTTCCGAAACGTCCCTAAACTTCTATCATACTACATTGTATCATAGCACACAAATATTCTTCATAGTCACCGCCGTGATAACCTCAAATCTCAAAAATATATATATAAGCTACTAGGAAAGGTGAGACACGGTACAGGTTGGTCTAGAAGTAACTTTTATATTTGTATCGGGGAGATGCTGGTTCGAATCTCGGCTGGGACACCGGATATCCTTGACGAGGTTTTTCGTGGTTTTACTCAAATCCTCCAAGAAAATGATGGAACGGTACATCGAATAGACCATGGTCACTTCCTTCCAGATCTTTGCAATTCATTCATCTCTCACCGATGAAAGCTGTTTATTCTCGGCACTGAAAAGCGTCGTTAAAACACACACACGAAACAAAAGACCAGCTGAAGGTAAATACTGAATTCTAAAAATATGGTCAGCATGAGAGAGATATGTAAGAGATTTCAATTAATTTATTTTTGTCTTCCTTTTTTCTTCTCCATACTTCCTCTATTTCTACCTGTCTTTGTCGTTTCATCCTATCTTTCGTACTTCTCTGTCTCTTTTTGTTATAATTCCATCTATTCTGCCCGGTAGAGCTAATGTTTAATTTTAGTTACTGTTCATTTAATTAATTTCTGTGCACGTCGATGCTAAGATCCAGTTTCACGTTGAGAAACAAATAAACAGATTCATTCTTTGGTGCCCGGCAAGAGTGGAATAAGTAAAAAATCATTACAAAATGCATAATCTCATTAATGATCTTGATACCAATGACATGTCATTATTTCTGACGTATTTAGGCTTAAGTATTTCGCTTTTGATTTTAATTAAAAATATACTTAAGCTCCTAACGTCTTTACAAACCAAAAAAATAGCTTATTTTTTTTTATTTAACCTAATTGAAAATTACAAAAAAAAAACTTAAAACCATCGTATGGATGACCAATAAGTTATCCTTAAATTAATATTATTCTTATTTTGAGTCACTAATTAGGTATCATTAGCTTTAAACGTCTACCGAGACAATTAGCGCAGAACAAAAACAAATTATATTCGTGCTAACAAGCAGGCTTCATAATAATGTACGAACCAACACATCTAAGCCAGTACAGAGCTTAGTTTTTTTTCTGTAATTCTTGCTTTCCTCGTATTCGTAACAATCAGCGCAGATATTAATCCCTGTTGAACAAAATAAAACTAACAGGACCAAAATCATCCCTCTTTTAGATCACTACGTAATACCTAGTACCGCGGTTACGTAATCAGCAAACACAATATAAAAAAAATATCACAATTACGATCACTCGCTGCAGAAATGTAACCATGTCTGGGCTTATTACATCCTTTGATCAGTGATACGAAATATATAGAACTAAACGGATAACATTTCGACATAGAATGAGAGATTCCATTGGCAAAAACAAAATTCAATGATACCCTCTAAATGAGGAACATTGTAGCACGTGCATAAAAGTACACATGGTCTGTAATTTGGTGGCATGATAACTACGTGTAAATGGTTTGTATTAGAATCAAAGGATTCTTCATATATGTACCTAGAATTTCTGGTTTTTCCCTGAAAAATAAAATATGATTATACGAGAATTAATATAAGATTTACCTATAATTCACAGTAAACAAATGTATTGTCATACTGCTAAATAACAAGTTAAGAAGCATTGAAGGCCCGTAGGTTTGTGAGACGTCGAGGTTCCCATATTTCATATAAAATCGGTTCACAGATGGCGGTGAGGTTGTCAGTCTTACGCGCCTGACGCCCTTTACCCTAAGAAAGATTCCTGATACTCATTTCTGTTAGAGTCTGAGTCAACCCTATGGCCATAGTGCGGCTGGAAGGATTAGGTCAATTGAAAAATCCAATTATCTCGTCAGGAATCGAACCCACGACATTCCTGCTTGTAGTATAATGCCTCAAGCAACTACGTTACCGCGTACCCCAACTTAAGACATATAAGTATGTTGTAAACAACTCAGAACCTTCTGTTGCTTCAGTTTGATTATCGAAGCTATTAGTAGTGATCTATGCACTGTCAGCGTTTTCTTTGTTGAATGTGTCTCTACAATTTCTGTTCCTAATATTTAACGCGTTATACTCGAGGCACGCACAAAAATTCATGTCGGTCTCTATGCAACGTATGTTACTTCTATATTAGTTTAAGCAGAATTTTAATATATCCACATTTTTCAGTAAAACTTCCCCAATATCAAGATTCATAAACATTAGTTCAGTAATTCTCAAGTGACGGCACGTGGAGAGGCGGATATACAGACGCGTTCTAGGAAATTTTTATTATGGAAGTACCGAAAAAAAAAGGTTGTTTATTCAGCATCTAGTTTTGGAACTTAGTGACTTCATTCTTGTAACGTTAAATGCGACGATTTAGTTAGTTCTCACAGTTAGAAGTGCGTAACTGATTGGCAAAACGTCTGTAAGCTTTGCGATAAAAAGTACAAATGAAATAACATAAACCTGGTGAGAAATTCATAATAGCAGGTTTCATAGTTTGTTGTTTTCCTAATTAAATATCGGAGTCTGTACATCCTTTACTAAGTAACGACCACGAAACAAACATATTCCCACAGCAACGAATCCAAGCGCATCAAAAGACGAACTAGCTTTTTTCTCCCAAATTATTTCCGAGTAAAATTTGTTTATCATCATACTATTCAGTGCTGCCAACACTAGCTACCGATAGCTTCGTAAAATAACCCACAAAATGAATCCAATCAGTGCGGCAGTACTGCGTCGCAAGCCATAGCAAGACTGTTGTTCCTTTCCTTTCCGGAATGTGTTTCCTTTCTGTCCCCGTTCTATCTCCAACCATTCCAAGCTTTGGGCCACCTGTAGAACTGACTGCGCGACGCCTCCTGATGACAGATTCTCATCTCCTCAGATTTACGAAGGAACGTCTCCAAAAATAGTATATAGCTGATAATTCATAAAGTTATTATTATTATTATTATTTACAAACAATTGAAAATGTGGCACAGTTCGGATACTTGGGAACGACAGTAACAAATCAAAACCTGATTCAGGAGGGAATTAACAGGAGACTGAACTCGGCTAATGCTTGCTAGCATTTAGTCCAGAACCTTTTGTCTTCTCGTCTGTTGTCCAAAAACATAAAAATTACAATATACAAAACTATAATTTTGCCTGTGGTTCTGTATGGGTGTGAAACTTGGTCTCTGACATTAAGGGAGGAACATAGACTGAGGGTGTTGGGCAGAATATTTGGACCGAAGAGAGATGAAGTGACAGGAGGTTGGCGAAAACTGCATAATGAGGAGCTTCATAATTTATACTCTTCTCCGAGTATAATTAGAATGATCAAGTCAAGGAGGATGAGCTGGACAGGGCATGTAGCACGAATGAGGGAGAAGAGGCATGCATATAGGATATTGGTGGGAAAGCCAGAAGGAAACAGACCACTGGGAAAACCAAAACGTAGGTGGGTGGACAATATTAAAATGGGTCATAGAGAGATAGGATGGGATGGTATGGATTGGATTGATCTGGCTCAGGATAGGAACCAGTGGAGAGCTCTTGTGAAGACGGCAATGAACCTTTGGGTTCCATAAAATGCTTGGAAATTCTTGAGTAGCTGCAGAATTGGCGGCTTCTCAAGAAGGGCTCAGCTCCATAAGTAAGTAAGTAAGTAAGGATAATACTTTAACCAATCAGGTTAATTTGCTGTAAAGATATTTTATTTTGAAGCACTAAAAGAAAGCAGTTACTAAATCTAATATTCAACACTGTAGATCGCGCTTAAGAATGTAACTTGCACCTTGAATGGTGATAGTGTGGAAAATATGGTCTTAGATTGATGCTGGAATTCTCGGCTTTGAGACGTGGCGACCACCTAAAATAATTTTAGGTGACCCCTCATAATGCATGCTGACAGCAGGAAGTACGAGTACACAGTTTATCAGACTCTCAATACGTACACTACAACACACAATGTTCTTGTACAGTCATGAAAAGTGAAATTCTGCGAACAGTTTAAGGTCCTTATCAGGCTGTGCGTGTGAAAATTGGAATTCAGTTGCTTTTCAATATATCCACACCTTCAGTATGCTATAAGGTATTCCTGTACAATCACAAAAAATTTCTGCGAAACATTTTGCCGACTGCCCGTGTGGTTTCCTAACGTAAAGGTAAAAGAAAGGTAAAGTTGTCCCTGTACCTAACTAATTAAGCACAACATCATGAAGGCTTATGTGGAGTGGGTGTATAGATCCACATTTTCTTGACCTCGGCTCTAGTTGGTTGTGAGTGGTCAGTTTCACGCCCCGGCCGCTTTACCCCCGGTACCCATTCGGTAGAAGGTTAGGTAGACCGCAGAACCGGTCTGGACGACGTGGAGAAGAGGACATTCTTGACCCTACCGGAACTCGAACTCCGACCTCTTGGTCGTCCAGCCCGTAGCTAGTCGCTGTACCGACTGAGCTATCCCGGCTCACTGTGCTTTCCTAATATGTCTATATTAAACATTACTTAACCGCTGACTTACAGAAATTGCGACTGAATATACATTTTGACACCCATCAGAGTAGGTTAGTGACTCCCTGGGTGAGAGGTATAAACCCACAGTTCTGGAAACCCTTGGTTTAATCTACTTGCTTTACAGGTCTTTTTGAAGAAACACGACAAAACGTTGTCGGCAACAGGTCTACCTGTACGGTATAGTCATGGCAATTCTGAGCTAATACACGATGTCGGATAATCCGGTGGAGTATGACAGAAATTATGTTGGAACAATAATTATTCTAATGTTTTTTCATTCGCTCACATTTAACTTCATGGACACAAAGAGATTCGCTCGAAGAACGACAATCGCCTGCAATATCGCTGTATGGCAACACGCCTTACAAGGCGAATGGATAAGTTGCCTAACGGGAACGGCGATTGAATTTGTCATTGCTACTCGGTGGAGCTATCGGCTTGTGATCTCCTGGGTTGTGACAACGTACAGCCTTGTAGGTGGGCATGAAAGTATAGACCGGATGTTCCGATTAAATATTATTATCCGCCTACAAGGTTTTACAAAGTCACAACCCATAATTTAATAACCTGAACAATTACCATAATAAAATCTCAGATTGCATGAAGGGTATTATCATATGAGATATGACAGCATGGAGTCATGTAGAAGTTCACCGACGTTTCTGGTGAAAATTCTGCTTCTTTCTTCAGAATTAAAGAGTAGGCTAAAGAACCAACTAAGACGTGGGCAAAAAATATAACGGTTTTTTTCACTGCGTGCTTCTGCCGGTTGTAAGGTTATTTCTCCAGGTATACAGCGGCAGGAGCGTGAAGCTGACCACTCACTTCCATCTAGTGCCTAGGTCAAGAAATTGGATATTATTCTCTGCATGGTATTTAATTAATTAAACACAATGGAAATTTTTCATTTTACCCTTTTTCCCTTCACTTCATGATAACAAGAAGATTACGTTTTAGGCTTATACTCGTGAGGTATCCGGATCGAATCTCTGTAGGACTATCTCTTATTATTATATTTGACCTTTTCTGATACTGTCCTCAGGTACAAAAACGGGCATAAACCTAATAAGTTGGATTCTTTACAAAGAACTAACCTCAATGACTGGCATCTTCTTCTCAAATGTTTGAAATAATCAACGTAGTAACGACAACCGAACAGCTTAGCGTACAGGTAAATTTCTAGCCTCGTATTCGGGAGGAACTGGGTTCGAATCTCAACCGGGTTACCGCCTATCCTTACTGAGGACTTCTTTAATTTCTCCAAATTCCTTCAGATTAATTTCGGTATAGGATATCGATTATTTCATTACTGCTTCCTTCCAAATCCTTTCCAATTTATTATTTTTTTACTAATCTTCAATTCTAAGCTCTGTTCTAGTTACCGGAAGCTTTGTAAAGCAACACACAAATTACAATATTTCGGACTAGGGCTACGAGCGAACTCGCTTTTAACTTCCGAAAACTTTGTCTCATATTCCACAAGAGAGAGAGAAAGTTTATTTCAGTGACATTTCTCTTGATGCTTTCTTGTGAAGACTGGAGCTTGTCTTGGGACTTTCGGAGCCCTTGAACCACAGAATTCTGTTTGCTTACAAAGCTCCGAAGACATGCTTTGTTTTGACTCGCGCAAGTTGCAGTACCTTTAACAGAAGGGATGCCTTTGCAGACCGCAAACTCATATAATGAGAATATATTACCCTAATATTCCCCTCCAACGCTCTCTCTCTCTCTCTCTGCTCCGTGTTGATAATCGTGTGATAATTAACTAGCATTAGCGATTTACAGTGATTAAAAACTGACTTTAACAACCTGAAATTGCGGCTAAGGTTTAATATCGCGTTTTCTTGAATGACTTTATATATGCTACACACTGGTCTTCCAGAAATGGCTGTTTCTATATTGTCTTAGAAGTGAATAAGATAGAACTGATGTTAGTTTAATTTAATATCTGAGCATTTGCTTTATTTTATCTCTTTTACTCCGTTCCTCCGCCCTTTCCTTTCTATCCACTAATCGGTTTGTCTCTCTGTCTCTCCATCTTCCTGTCTATTTATATATTATCACGTATATTAGACACAAATACGGGTTTGGATTGTTAAATATATTTATTGACCACTTACAGGCCGTAACTACAAATAACTACAACAATACTGCTGATTTCTACACTACAAATTACTCAGCACTCAAGTCTTCTCGCTCGTTAACACTCCACTACTGAACCCTCAACTGCACTTCACTCACTCGCTCAACAAAACACGGTCGATAGAGTCATATAGCTTCTGAGTGGATCCACAGAGAACACTGCCTGGAACACCTCTTTTACTCATGTGTGACGTCACCGCGCACGCGTATGCTGCGGGTGCTACATAGCAACGACTTTACACGTCACATGACACCTCCTCTATTATTGCGTGCGGGCATTACCTAGCAACATTTGATATTTACAGAGTCATCTCTTGGCAACGCGTCTCTACGCCACACTACATACCTACCTGTCCACTCATCTCTCTCTGTAACTATCAACCTGTCTGTCTTTACATATGTTTTCTTATAATAAAGCAGACAGTCAACGTATATTGAACTATTAATAGGAGCAAGATGTATAGGGTAAACATATTTAAAATAATTTTAAAATAATATGTGCATCATATTTTAATGTACGTGTATGTCTAGCTATGTATCTACTTTTGCACCTATTATCAATCTATTCTTTCATCTATCTACATTTTTTACAACATTTCTTCAGTGCTTCAAAAGCTTTTAATATAGCGAAATTAAAATTAGGATTTGTGTTGAGAAGTTCGCCGCTTTTTAAAAATTATACATCTATAATTTGTTTACCTCTGATGATTATTTAAGTCTACATGTAGCTTGAAAACAAGTGAATTATATTAGGGCGAAAGTTTTTAGAAAATATAAGTGAACAATATATGGAACATTTTTAATACACGATATAAATTTTTCGTTCTGTACGATCGAAATTTTCGGTTGACAACAACAAACTTAAAAAATTTAGTACTGAAAATATTTCAGACTGTAATAGCAAGAATTATAGTATGTTCTTGTATATCACATCTCGTCCTTTGCACTTTGGGTTCCAACTTTAAATTGGCGGTATTTTTGTTCTTTCATTACACTTTTACATTCTTGTACCTTTATTTTCGTGACTGCAAATTTATCTACATGGAAGGAAACATGAATTCTGTGAAATAACTTCCTTTGTCAGCTTCATTCTCGCCTCTTTTGGTGATAACCACATTGTGTAGCTCCTGGCAACATCGACCATTGTAACACACGGCAACCGTTTAATCAGTTATTATGCGGTACCATATTCACTTGTGACATTATATTTCCGTCAGATAAATCCTGTTGTCTGTGTTCACGTGACTTTATTTGTTTACTTGAACACGAAAAATTAGAACAAAAGTTAGCGAACATAAAATGAATCTTGCATATGGCTATTCATCTGGGTCATTACGTGGTCACAAGTGTTTAGAGTGGCGGGTTGCTGCTAAACAAACAAACAAGGGGAAGTAAGCCACGAAGCTACAATGACCTGTTCATTAATCAGCGTTACGCAGTAGCAGCAAGGACAGCGGCCTACCGTTTTATTTGTGCACGCATCAATCATATCATTCATGCCGTAATGTTTGTTGCTCGTAATTTTATTATCAATGTTCTTGGCGTTATTGCCATGGTTGTCGTCAGCGTTATTGTAGTTCCTATTGTTGTCGTTATTATTATTATTATTATTATTATT
>NW_019743196.1:0-96873 GCF_002891405.2 Cryptotermes secundus | reverse complement strand
ATTATTATTATTATTATTATTATTATTATTATTATTATTATTATTGCCCTAATCGCGGGAGGTTTCCGGTCACGGTAGCCGAGCGGTCTGAGACATGTACTCTCTTCGCTCGCTCGGAAGCCGGGGTCGTGAGTTCAAATCCCACACAAGGCATGGATGTTTGATATGTGTATGTGTTTATTCTGTGTTTGTGTTGTCCTGTATTTAGGTGGAGGCCTTGCGACGAGCTGATCACTCTTCCAAAGAGTCCTACCGTCTGTAAAGTAAACATTAAATTGAAAATCAGAAGCCAGGACCCAAGGGGGCTGTAGATCTAGTGAAAAGAAAATCGTGGGAGGGTGTGTCCGATATTACCGAATGCCCGTTAAGTCCAGATTTGCGGCATATACTACCGATTATATTTTTTCAATGAATTCTGTCTTGTTTTACACCCAAGTTTACCCTCTTTCTCTTAATTAAAAAATATATGTAACACAGAACAAATCAAACACAGCAGAACACGTCGTGTAGTCTGGTAGACGTTTACCGACATTTTAGAAGAACATTCTGCCTCCGTGTATCCTGAAGACGGAGGTATTATGTCCTTCGAAGACGTCAGTAAGCATCTACAGACTACATGACGTCACATTCCAGGAAGCAATATTTCTCCTTGCAACCGCCGTGAGATCTTCACGTCTTATCTGTTCATAACCTTACCAACACTATCGTCCCAATGTCATTTTCTTCATAGCGATTGTGATTATTAAAACTGGTCAAATGAGGTCTCATTTACTGATACATTTAAAGGTAAAACTATCCCTGTAACAGGCCGTTGAGACCCATAGGGTTGTGAGACGTCGAGGCTCCCACATTTTCTAGACAGTTACTGATATATTTAGTTTAATAAAACAGCAGAAACATAACCTAACTAAACCTTTTCCTACTGAAACCTGAAGTTGTACAGAATTTTTCTTTCTCTGCTGTAACAGAAGTTAATAAATTGACTTACTTATGCTTCAGGTTACCCGCATAACATGTTGCCATTACGCATATAAATGAAATAAATTTTATCCTCGTGAATCAGCTTTTGTATTTGTCTCAACATACGTACACAGATTGTATTGTTCCGTAAATTATTACATGTGCTGTTTCAGCCCTCGTCCATTCCTCTTCCTCCTGTGGTACATTTACGAAGTCGTCACCCAATACGAAACACGCTAACAATCCCTCCCCCTTGTATGAAGAGTGTCAGAAAAAAAATAAATCAAAAGTGTCACGGGCTTTGTTGCCTCTGTACAGAAGTTGGAATTCTTTTATTGTGAAAAAAATGTTTATACAAAAATGACCCAGGAAATGCCCATCCGGCCCCCTGTAGCACATTCTTGCAAACGTCTTATTCTATCATAGCTTCTTGGCTTTCTGCAGGTCCACTTAACAATCTGAATAGGTTGATTCCTGTTGAATTTTGTTGTAATGTTGCACGTGAAACCGACGGCTTTCCACAGGTGTCTTGCCACCAAGTCACAGCTGCGCCATCTACTGAGGGATTCCCGAACTACTTCACCATGAGCGTCACATTGAAGGAAACAGATCAATGTACAATACATGCAAAAGTGTAAATTCATCTCCCAGTATATGCGTACATTTCTTGTCAGTGCCGCAGTGTATACTAGCTAGAACGTTAAACGAGGAATAACGCTCAAAATAAAAAATTAAAATGTACTTATATAATTAATAAAATTGGAAATGAGAATCAGACCCAAGAACACTACTGAAATATATTCACATTGCTTTAACGTGAGTATAAAGCGTAAATAGTGACCGGAGTCAAAGTAAATATTATATCTCTCAGAGTATTTAGTTTTTAGTGTTCTTGCATATACAACAGCCGTTACTGAACAGCGGCTTCGCAAATAAACATGTTTCTAAGGCAACAATTGAATTACAAAAATGAGGAACGTTGTTTTCTGTGTGGCCCGTGCAGAGATGTTATAAGCAGGACATTTGGTGGAATTGAGTCAGATGATAAGTTTTGGTTCCCTCTATCCGCAAAAGTTGGCACTAACTTCACCGACAAGCGGCGGTCGCTCGGTCGGTATTGTTCGCTTGCGGACTGCAGGCCATGGAGTTTGTTTTTTTTTATTTTATTTTTAGTTGGTGAGTGGTAGTTAGATAACAGATTGGGTTCAGTTATTGTGAGCTGTCGCAGTGAGAAGCTTGTATCTGAGGCCTGAAACCCAGAAGAACGGCGTCCGCCGTAAAATCCACTGCTGAGCAACGACTAATGATAACTATGTTAATAATAATGTGGGTCTAATATTGAAATGCAAATTGTAGTCACATGTTGTGTATCAAAGATTGCAATAAATCAAGCCATCAATAAAATATCCCTCTATAGTCACTCACACGCGTGATAATATTAAAACACGTGGCACATATAGTTACAACGATGCTTCAAGGATTAAATCGAAGAAAGAAAGAAAGAAATTTATCCACTTTACTGTACAGAATGCTTACTGGTTTGAAAATTCTTCGGTCGAATAACGAAAAGAATTGTGTAGTAAAAGGAGTAAGAGGTAGTCCTGCAGGAATAAATCAAGGAGGAGAAGGAAGTACCTAAAAAAAAGTTAGAAGTGTAAATTACATTCCTTCTCTCAGAATCAAAGACAAGCAGAATTTTTATGTGCCCTTCTCGGTTTTATTATCGGTGGGCAAATCCTATTATTTTTGCCGCATTAATCCAAACGCCAGCTCCACTCTCTGCTCTTCCCACAACTCCGATTTTTTAATGAATGTCTTCATAAAAAACACTTCGTTAACTTACAGTTCTCTCCTACTTATTACACTGATGTCTCAGGGTTTGCCAAGAATTCTCTCCGGTTGTTGTACGGCGCAGTCAGTACCTAGACTATACCGGGTGTCCTAATACTCGCTTTACCGAGACATTGAAGTGTTTAATTGTGATTATTTTCAGTTGCGTTCAGAATTTTATTTACAAGAAGTATCAACTCTGACACTCGTTTCTATCGCCTGTTGTAATGCTCGTATATTTACTGAATTTACGTTAGGTTGTAAATGAAATAGTTTTTCAATGGAACATGAGTAAAGTCTCAGTAAAACGACTTTTAGGGCACTCTGTATGTCATCCAATGGTAGGCTGATTGATGGACGGTAAAGTTTAAAGAATTTAAAATGAAGTGGCCTGGAGGGTCTGAGAGAAAACATGAAAGACTGGTGCCCTAGACAATATCTGAACCAGCACCATCGAAGTGCATGTAAATTAATATGGGTTACAAATACATTGCTTGGGACTGTTTTGACCTCAGAGACAGGAAGTAATAGGATAATGGAGAGGTTCATATTTGATGGTATTTGGGTGGGGAGTAAATACATGACTAAGAAATGGGCAGTGCATGTCTCACACGAGAAAAAGAAGGAACAACGGAGTTGATAAGGACACTTCATCTTCTCTCTTCTCGCTCGCTATCTTTGTGCAACTTCGTAAATATTGTGGCATATTTGCTCAAGGCAAGAACCGTGAAACCAAAGGAGTAGTAGCCGTTGCTAGCGAACGGCTCTGAAATAACAGCCGTTTCTAGGCAACGGCCGCGAAATAGACAACGAAATAACGTCCGTTGCTAGTCAGCGTATTTTTAATAAACAAGAATAAACGATCGGTGCTAGAGGACGGCTCGGTAAACACGTTCCCGCGACAGCGGATACGCATATGAAGATAAAGAAGTCTGCGCGGACCGTGCTGAGGAATTATGAAGAAGACAATTTTGGACAACCAAGTCAATTCTGTATGGGAATCTGTGAAGAAAAGAGACAGTTGGAAAGGATCCGTCATTGACAGAGGACTTGAAGTCGGAATCTGAAGAATTTTCATTATTAAAGCCGTTGCCAGGGAACGGCTGGTGAAGACACAGAAGGTTGGAAAAGACTTAGCTTGTGTGATGGTGATTTATAGAATGTGGAGATCAGCGATGGCGCTGTAATTACTTGTAATTCCGAGTTGTGAATATGAGTGTCAATATATCCAATATCCAATCCAAAATCCGGTCGAGAATAATATTAAAAAATTTGACAATATAGTAATATTCACAGTTCAACGTCTTCGTCTCTTCACTACACGTTTCGGTCTAATTGGACATCATCAGGTGTATAAGATGTTGGATTGAATCAACCTGCTTATCTGATGTCACCCTGTTCTGCTTATGGTTTCGATGTAAAATACTTCTAAATCTATTTTATTTTAGGTTATTTTTAGGTTATGTCGTTGTTACTTTATTTGTATGAACGTGTCTGGTGTTTGTAAGATTTTAGGTTTTCACGGCGGTGACTATGAAGAATTCCGTCTTCTGGGATGTGGCACCCTATAGATCTTGTGTACACCGACGTTTCGGAGGAACGTACATATTTTACGTTTTGTTGATATGTTGGTTATATCCTTTTGTGTTGTGCGTGAAAAAACCTGACAACAGAGCAGCAAGTTGCTTCAACCCAACATGTTATACACCTGATGATGGCCAGTTAGGCCGAAACACGTAGTGAAGACCTTGAAGTGTGAATATTAATATATCGAGGAAGATGCACAACTGCAAGGAGTGGGAACACAGAATACACAGTGCAACAGGATTTTTCAGTATAATATTATTAAATATATGCATATATGTGGGGATAATATTATAATGGGTCTTAAGGAAAAGGTATATAAGGTTTATGATTGGATTCAGGTGACTCAATATAGAGTCCGCTGACTGCTTCTTGTTAAAAAATAATGAACATCCTTATTTTTTAAATGCTGTGGATTTCATCAACAGCTGTTATGCTATTCGTTTCTGAAGAAGGACCCCAACCCATGAAGTTGGCTTTTCGATGTTAATACACGTTTTTAAAACAAAGTTATAATTTACATCTGTTTCTGTTCATCTCATGTTAGCATCCAAACATATATTTTAAAATTATCATTCCACTGGACTGTAGCATTTTGTCACCCCTAATGTGTTTAGAATCAAGGACTAATTAAATAAATACAAGGAAGATGGAATACTTGGCATCAATTCATCAAGACGTGAAAAGAAAGTAAAATTTGCAATCCTCATCATAGTTACGAATAAAAATTTAATTATGACTTTGAAAGATAAGGAAACCTCACGAAAAAACACCCTTTGTTTCAATTCTAATTAACAAACATCTTCACACAGATTGTCCATAACGAAGAGAATAGGCCCTGGTTTACCCATGAAGAAATATAGTTCTATTTCTTTTATTTCCGGTTTATTAGCGGCTCTATGCGTCAATGTCACGGTATGGTGCTCACGTACGTTTAGGAAGTGTAATACACCGAAATTTTATAGCGATCATTTTAATTATAGTAATACGAGCCCGAATAGCTCAGGCGGTATAGCGACTGGCTACGGGCTGGACGCTCGAGGTGCCAGAGTCCCGGTAGGGTCAGGAGTTTTCTCTTCTCCACGTCGTCCAGGCCGTCTCTGGAGCGGTCACGTGTAGGGGGGTAAGCGTGACGAAAATAACGGGTTCTAGTTCGGATGATTGGATTTGTTAGCACTTCGCTTATACACTCTCTCTTAATTACAATTAATACAGCGCTATCGCTGATTTGCAGAATTTACAGTTCACTGTCGCACACGCATAAGGATACTGCCTCTTCACTATCCGCTTCCTGGCAAAGAATTTATAACAAAGGAACTGTAAAAGTCTCACTAAATTACACACTCCCAATATTGATGTACTACAGCAAATGTAACGTCATATACTAAGCCTTCTACTTCTTCTTCTGGCTGTACTGCTCTTCCCTTGGAAATTCGGAACTCAAGTGAAGTACGTCTATTACTCACTCCCCCAGCTTACGACTGCCCGCAAACGTCTTTTGCTGTCCCCACAAACCTTAGACGCGGACCTACAGAAAACATCACATGGTCTCTATCCACTGTTGGGTGACGTCACTGCCTACGCGGAAGGATGTTTATGGAGCCGTTGACTAGAAACGGGTTGCATAACCCCGCTATTCTATTGTTGCGTGATTGTAACACATGGTGTTTATCGAGCCGTTGCCTGGCAATGTGTTAAACATGTCACAATACAAAATAAATCTTCTCTTTTCGGTTGCCCTGTCCAGGAAACCCAATCCAGGAACCTATATTTATCAACATGTTCACTATTGGTCACGATCCTGCTCCAGTTTAGTACAATCCAAGCTTCAATGTGTAATTTCTAAGATTTATTACAGTAGCCTCCTGCCATCTATCTCTCAATTGATATTTCCCATTGAAGTTTTAAGACAAAAATTTTGCATATTCTAAATTCTGTCACTCTCGCTCTCTCTCTTCGAGAAAAATTTATGCCTCATCCATCTAATCTACAGTGATGTGAAGACTTAATATTAGATGATTAGTACTTTTATAAATCTTATTATTATATATTTTTTCTAGTACCTTGATCACTTTATCTCTCTTAGGACCAAACATTTACGCAGATAAAGACAATATCTTGTTCCAAACAATTTTAATCTAATGATATTAGTCCAGGGGATACCTAATTACAGCTCTCTGATAATTTTTGATTAGTGGGTTTTTGACCTTGTCCATTCTCTGGTATTCTAAAAAATATAATATTCCTAAAACTGGATCTGTTTCCATCTTTAGATGAAAATCCAGAAGACACCTGCTCTGTTGGGTCATTTAAAAAAAAAAAAAAAACTAGTCCCAATGACTGGACCAATGATTGATGTTAGCTCTTTCTAACGGACCCAACAGAGTAGATGTCTCCCACCCCATCAACTGAGGAAGGAAACAGATCCAGTTTCCGGAAAATTGTGTTATTTTGTGTTCTCTAGAATATCGGACAATGGAAAGACTCAGACACTCAGTAATCCCGAGTGTTTAGCGCCATAGCTCAAGCGGTTAGTCGCTGACTTCCCACCGCGGCGGCCCTGGATCGGTCCCGGGTCTGGTCAAGTTGGATTTGTGGTGGACAAAGTGGCGCTGGGGAAGGTTTTCTCCTAGTACTTTGGTTTCCCCTGCCAATCTTCATTCCACCAATTGCTCCACAATCACCCTCACCTATCGTCTGGGGCTGGTACAATAGGCCAGAAGTGGCCGCAGTACAAGGGACTTAGCCCCACCCCACTAACAATAAAAATATCCCGAGTGTTATGCAGATTGTCATCAATCTTAAGAAGAGGTTTGACCGGCAATTAACTTGTAAAATTAAATAAGTAAGATCCGATTCAGCCTGTAACTCAGAATCTTCCAGATAATTATGCAATGCAGCAGAATAACGTTTAAAATATTTAACAATTTAACACTGCATGTGAGAGAACAGGGTATTTTATTTATTGACCATGAATTTGGAGATATGCTGTAAATAAAATATATAGTCCGGGTTTTATGAGTGTTAGTTGCTAATGAAACATTGAGCCCAGTGGATAATATTTTACATGAAAGAGTATTTTGAAAGAGATATATATTGTTTAAAACAATTTAAACGGATTTTTAATTCGAACTAAATAAAACATAATGAACGATAGATTTTATGTTTAGTTGAAAATTTAAGGACTATGGAATTTCACTACATTAATTTACACGCTCATCGCAAGGATCGGTTGGTAGAAGAGGAAAAAATTCTTCTTTCACTCATTCACTCATGGAGTTGAGCCCTTCTTGAGAAGCTGCCTCTTGTGCAGCTACTCAAGAACTTCCCAGCATTTTGTGGAACCGTGTTCACAAGAGCCCTCCACTGGTTCCTATAATGAGCCAGATCAATCCAACCCATCCCAGCCTATCTCTCTAAGATCAATTTTAATATTGTCCACCCACATACGTATTGGTCTTTCTAGTGGTCTCTTTCCTTCTGGCTTTCCCACCAATATCCTATATGCATGCCTCTTCTCCCTCATTCGTGCTACATGCCCTGTCCATCTCATCCTCCTTGACTTGATCATTCTAATTATACTTGGAGAAGAGTACAAATTATGGAGCTCCTCATTATGCTGTTTTTTTAAACAACTCCTTTACTTACCTAATTTAGTCATCTTATGCAGGTTGCGTTGCTCAGTCAATTTTTCGTGAAATATTTGATCTTAATTAAATACTTTCATCACTTAACTAATGGCATATGCTTCAATAACCCTACATACAATTTATCATGGAATACCAAGACCTCTACTCTGTTTCTGCGCATGCAATAAGCTCGCTGTGGGAGGTGGAACTGAGTACAAGTATAGAAATTAAGCTTCTGTGTTGACATACAGCAGCGGGTTGGGGTAACATTCTGCAACACAGGCGTCCGCCTTCATAACACGCGACACACGGTAAAAGTAAAGGGAAGAAACAATCACCTGCTTTCCTTTAATACGACATGAACCGCACAGAAAACGACGAGTCCAACTACTGTTATACTGTTGCGTGTATTCGTTGCCACGGTAACATGTTTACCAGGCCGCACCATAGCTCAAGCGGTTAGTCGCTGGCTTCCCATCGCGGAGGCCCGGGTTCGATCCTGGGTCTGGTCAAGTGGGATTTGTGGTGGACAAAGGGGCGCTGGGGCAGGTTTGCTCCTAGTACTTCGGTTTCCTCTGCCAATCTTCATTCCACCAATTTCTCTACAATCACCCTCACCTATCATCTGGGGCTGGTACAATAGGCCAGAAGTGGCCGCAGTACAAGGGACTTAGTCCCACCCCACTAGCAATAAAAAAGAAACATGTTATGAAACCGTTGCGTAGCAACGATAAGGGGATACACACAGAGACACAAGGAATATTGGTAGGGATTTATGAAGCACGCAGTTGAGATGGGCTCAGGTTCCATATTACATAACCAAGTTTCGTAAAGATTGGTTTACCCATTTAGAAATTTATAAGGGCACAGACAGCATGGTGATCGCATAAGCCTACTTTTGTTCCTTTAAAATAAGATAAGTAAGCTAAAAATAGACTTAATGCAGAATCATTCATGTCCATCCAAGTCACTGAGAAGCCTGATTAATTTTATTAAAAGATAAATTACACTAAATGCTTACAAGGTCCACTTTAATTTCTCCCTCACTATACTTCCCCATTTTGGGTTTATTAATATTTATAGAAAGGTCTCATAAAACGAACCACGGGCCGCCAGTTGCAGACCTCTGACACACAGTGATCATTTATAAGATTACACATGCAAAATGTTGTATTATGAAAAGTGTATATGGGTTGTGGATTTCAGACTGTTCAATATAGAATATAGATAACAAAGGGTGGACGTCCAACAGCCATTGCACGGCGAACAAGAGCGATCCATTGTGGGCTGCCCATTATTTACCCTATCAGTTAGGCTTCACCTTTAATAAATCGTATTATTTTGCTAATTGGGACATCCTGATAGGCACTAGAGTTCAATGAATGGTCTTTGAAATGACGGTACCTGAATTCATATCATCCTACTGACATGTTTATTATTATTTCATGTATTCAGTATTAGTAGCAACGATTGGGATCGAACCCATAATCTTTGAATAATAATCGCATGTCGGGGTGTTAAGTGCAACACCACTAACATAACAACACTCACTAACTCATGGAGCTGAACCCTTCTTGAGGAGAAGCCAAATCTGCAGCTATTCAAGAACTTCCCAACATTCTATGGAACCATATGGCTCATTACCGTGATCAAAAGAGCCCTCCACTCGTCCCTATCCTGAGCCAGATCAATCCAATCCATACCATCCCATCCTATCTCTCTAAGATCCATTTTAATATTGTCTGCTCACCTACATCTTGTTCTTCCTAGTGGTCTCTTTCCTTCTGGCTCTCCCACCAATATCCTATGCGCATTTCTCTTGGACACCATTCGTGCTACATACCCTGCCTATCTCATCAACATAACACTAATATTAAAATATAAAAACAACAAAATATATTTGTCAGCATGAAAGCGTATTACCCAAAAATTATGATCTGGGATATGACACCGTGGAGTTTAATATAAAGGTAGCAACGTTTCGGAGGAATTCACTGCCTCCATCTTCACAGTAAAATCAATGAACCGAATGGGAAAATGGTAGGTAATACTGTGAGACGAGTATTTGCACCGGAGTTGTTAGCGGATCATTATGGAAAAATATTAAATGCCGCTTTCCTCCCTAAGCTCACTTCTACCCTAAAGAAGGAGGCAACAGTTTCCTCCGAAATATTCTTTTTTCCTATGTACCGTATGGTACAGCATCGTAACCCACAAATGGTGTCAGAAGTGGGATTCATATTTAAAAACTTGATTTATTACACATCTTTATTAGAAATGTTCCTGTAATACCCAAGAACTTAAAATTCTGTCTTGACTCGTGTTTCTCGGTACAGTAGCTAACATCCAAAGACTTAAAGAAATAATTAATGATCTCTGTGATAGTTATATTCCTCGTTTTGTTGCAGTCATCTTGAAATTTCTTTAATATTGCAGTATTTCGCTCAGACGGCCTCGTAAAACACTTGCCTGTAATTCCGTGTCAGCGAGATCACTCGTTCAAAAGATTATAATATATTGAAACAGGGAGCAAAGAGGCAATGAAAGATTTTAACATGTAGGATATTATTTCACTCGCTCCATGCATTATTTATACTGTCATTATAGGTGCACGCTCTGGCCTTGCAGATGTAGGGCAATAGGTCATGACCAAACTATGGCGTCGGCAGAAAAGCTGTATCAGCCTACACGACTCAGTATTGATACAGGAGTTGTTTGTAGTAACATACGTGTACAAGAAGGCCGCGCCATAGCTCAAGCGGTTAGTCGCTGGCTTCCCACCGCGGCGGCCCGGGTTCGATCCCGGGTCTGGTCAAGTGAGATTTGTGGTGGACACAGTGGCGCTGGGGAGGGTTTTCTCCAAGTACTTTAGTTTCCCCTGCCACTCTTCATTCCACTAAATTCTCCATCATCATAATCACCCGGGGCAGGCTACAATAGGCCAATAAGTGGCCGGCGTGCCGAGTGGACCCAGTTGGACTCCACTCCACCCCCCCCACTAAGCGAATTTAATTTAATATACAAGACTGAAAATGGCATACTCTGTGATGTATTATACAACAGTCTTAACGGCGTTCTTTGCGACTTATTAATCCCAATTTATAATTTGTTTATGAAATTCAGTTCATGATATTTTTCGCACATGAAAAATTTAATTTGCATCCTTAAGAAACGTCCCCTTGTGAGTCAGTGTTGTTGAAATTTGGGTAGATCATATTTGCCGAAAGTATATGGGATGACATTTTTGGCTTATGTAAAATAGGCTTTATAATCTTCATATTACTGAAATTAAAATTTTAGGAATCCAAAATTGTGAATAGATTTCTCTTATCAAATTTGTCCAAAATTTGATTAGTGGTTTAAAATGTACATAAAGAAGAGCACACACGATATTTTGTGAAGTGACCTTTAATATCGATCGATATGTTTTTGAATCGACCTATCGCAGTGGCCGCGCGGTATTAGGCATGAACCGTCTTCGCCCTCTCGAACATTGGGATCGTAGGTTTGAACCCCACTTAAGACATGAATGTCCGTGCGCCTTTAATCTGTGTTTATGTTGTTCTGTAGGTAGCCGTCTTGCGACTCGTTGATCCCTTATTCAAAGAGTCCTACCGACTGTGTATAGGATTAAGAAACGGAAAATCGACGAAGATCCAAATATCTGTAGAGACACAGAGAAAAAGAGAGATAGTTTTGAATCTGAAAATGGTGATTACTTTTTCAAATTTTTTTAGTTTAACATTTAAAAAATCAGACAATTTATACTTTGCTATTAAGTCACAGAAAAACATGACTTCCACACAATTCTTTGTTATTTCGTAAAAATTTAACACTTTCTTAAGTCTGTTTTTGAAATAAAGTAAAGACAGAATTGGTCTATGCTTCAATAATTAAGCACTATGACATGATGACATGTGGGGAAGTGGAGGCATAGCTCCACAGTTCTTGACCTCGGCTCTAGTTGGAGATGAGTGATCAGCTTCACGTCCTGTCCGATTTCCGCCCGGAAAAAGAGCCCCCGATACACTGAGCGAACCCCAGAGTCAGAGTGGACACTATGGAGTAGACAAGAATCTCCTCCTATCTGAAATTTTACCCTGGCAGTCCGGCCCGTTGCCCCTCACTAAACCGACTGAGCTGTCATGGCTACTAAGTCTGACATAAACATGTATAAACAGTTGCTGTTTCTTTCTCCTTAAAAAGAAGGTACAAAGGTAAAGCTATCCGTGTAACAGGCCGTGAAGGCCTATAAGGTTGTGAGACATCGAGGCTTCCACATTTTCTAAACAATCAGCTCACAGATGGCGGTGATGTCAGCCTTACGCGCCGGCCACCAATTTTCACTGACTCTACAACCCCTTTGGATCCTGGCCTCTGATTTTCAGTTTCATGATCATTTCTACAGACAATAGGACTCCTTGTGTGAGTGATCAGCCCGTCGCAAGACCTGTACCTAAATACAGGACAGCACAAACACAGAATAAACACATACACATACCATGGATTTGATAAGCGATTTTAGTCTTTAAAACACAGACGGCACTTTTGACAGCTCTTTGATAATAAGCTTATAGCGGATATCGGGCCAGACTACTTTTGGTTTAGTGCTTGCCTTAAATGTCAAGTATCAGGTTAGCAAAGCTCTCTGCCGTCGTGTCAGAACAGCTGAAATTTCGAGGAAAAGTTAACATGTTGCCGCAATCTGCCCACACAGCAAGAATGGGCCCATGTCGGGTCCCGACTATCTCCATAACCGAAACTTGCGACATGTCGAAGAATGTCGTCTTCTGGGATGTGGCGCCGTGTAGATCTTGGGTGACCCGACGTTTAAGAGGAACTTCGGTTCACACAATATCTACACAGCGCCACATCCCAGAAGACGACATTCTTCATAGTCACCGCTGTGGAAACCTCAAATCTTTCATTATGACATATCGCTTAGTAAGTAGTCTTAATCAAATATTTACTATAATGAGCTTAATTATAATGAAAGGTTAGATTTCTGCAGTGTTCTCCAGAATTTTCCTTTCGCCTCGTGACATGAAACATGTTAACTGCAAATACTAAATGTAGTAGAGTTGCAAGAGGTTCTGAAAATAACAAATCGCCTACTCTCCATTGACACGACAGGTGATCCATAGAAAACGACGCGTCCAACAATTGTACTGTTGCGTGTATTCGTTGCCGCGCTAACTTCTTTACCGAGCCGTTGCCTAGCAACGGTAGGAGGATATACATGTAGACACACAGACTGATGGGAGAGATTTATGAAGTAGGAAGTTAAGATGGGCTCAGGTGACATGATAAATATATACCAAGTTTCGTAGAGAGTGGTTGAGCCATTCGAAATTTGACAAGGAAAGTAGTCTAAAAACACAACACGAGCAAAGTAATTCTGACGTTCTTATGAGTAAGTTATAATAGTGTCGTATCATGAACCGCATGTTTGTTCAAATTATTATTAATTTCTTGTCTAATTAATAACACTTAACCGCCCCCGACAATATAGCTTCTAATTATCGATTCATTTTATTAATAATGAATTGAAACATATGTGGATGAAGCAGCTCTGGTGTAATCTGAGATACTACCTTGGAATCTGCTTAAAAAAGACTGAGGGAAACTAAGAAGAACCTCAGCAAGGAAAGCCAGTATCTTTACCTACACTCGAACCGGTCACTTCCCGAATACAAACCAAAAGAACTACAGATGGAGCCAACCTTCTTGGGTGATTTACTAAATGGATAATTACGCGGCACAACACATAACACCGTCCAGTAAATAGACAGGTCCAGTAATAAGGACAATATTCCTGTGAGCAGGTCACCTGTTTCTTTCTCGGAATCTTGAAACATTTAATTACGGCGAAATCCGCAGAATTGCAGTGCCTCTGTATATAGGGGAATTGCAGTCTGTGAAACACTCCAAAAAAAAAAAAAGTAATCTCAAGTTATCCCAGTCATTTCAGAATATTACAGAAGGAATCTGTTGAAATTGCTGTCTTCATATTCGTTGTACAATTCTGTTTTATAGTAGGCGCCCCGCTCCCCATACTCAAAATCGAAATCTAACCTCTAACATTGAAAAAAATTCAAACATAGTCTTCAAGTTGTTCTTCTAGATAATAAATTTCCATGGAAATTACATTTCGTGACAGATTATAATTAACAGCTGAGTCAGTATAGAGACAGGTTGGCAGGTGTTCGTTTCCCGACAGGGGCAAGATAGTTCTCTCTATTCCACGTCGTCCAGATCGCCTCTGGGGCCCATCGAGTCTCCTATCCAATGGGTACATTGGTTGTTTCACCGTGGGTAAAGCGGCCGTAGAGCGAAGCTGACCATTCACCTCCTTCTAGCTCCGAGGTCAAGAATAATAGAGCTTATACCTCAGCGCACCACACTCCTTCACGACATAGTGCTTAATTAATTAAGCTAAGGACAACTGTACCTTGCTCTATTGTATATATTTGGATTATTTCCAGCTAATGAGAACGATACACACAAGTATCAGCATAAATTTATTTTCACCGAAAGAAAGCCTATAAAGAAATGTTTAAAATGCACCTTTTTTAAAATTATGCGGCCCCAGACGCGCCACCCCAGGGGACATTTCGAGACCACAGAAATGCTTTATAAATCTTCACTGGAAACATTTTACTCATCCCTGAAACTTATTACCATCGTCCCTTGTTGCTTCCTCTCTTGTTCGCTGTTCTATCATTCCACTTAATTTTCTTTCGTTCCTTTATGGGAGAACGAATCCCCAACAACGCTGCTGACGGGTAAAAAATGTAAAGTCATTATTGATACCGTCAAAATCTTCTGAGGAATCTAGGCTCCGGAATATAGTTATGGGATTAATAGATTACGGTTAAATAATTGCATTATATCCAATTCAAGTTTACTTCTATCCTGTTCTTAAAATTGAATTTTAGAAGAACGGGAAATAACTAAATTAGAGAAACTGTAATGATATACTGATACATATTATATTAAAACCTTTTAAAATGTTGAATCCGAGATTAATTCAATATAGAATGTCAGACTTGGTTAAGAAATGTTGTTAGCACAATTAAGTATTTTTATTGCCAGTGGGGTGGGACTAAGTCCCTCGTACTGCGGCCACTTCTGGCCTGTTGTACCAGCCACAGATGATAGGCGAGGGTAATTGTGGAGCAATTGGTGGAATGAAGATTGGCAGGGGAAACCGAAGTACTCGGAGAAAACCTATCCCAGCGCCACTTTGTCCACCACAAATCCCACTTGACCAGACCCGGGATCGAACCCGGTCCGCCGCGGTGGGAAGCCAGCAACTAACCGCTTGAACTATGGCGCGGCCCTACAATTAAGTATTAATACTCAGCTTCTGAAATGGCCTCCAGCTCTTACTTATAGTGTGAGCTGTTTGCACTGAGCTTCTCCCTGAACCAGCACAAGATTCGTTTATACACGTGTAACTGATGGTGATCACAGCAATTGTTGAATTTAAACCCGAATTCGTAACGGAAATACATTCCCTTCATTGCTGCTGGGGAAAATGCATTCGTTAGGTAGCAGCCCAATCACTACGTTCCGCTAGTTACTACTGAAATACGCATTTAACTAAATTTAAAAATTAACCAAAATTGTATTTTAAAACTTATTTCCATTGTTTTCCTATTTTCTTATCCTGTATTGACTACTCTAACAATAGTAGTCCATATTTATTTTCTTCTGTGTTTAGCAATTTAAATATAATATTGTGGCATGTAGACTCATTGCTAGGCAACGACAGTGAAAAAAACAGCTAGAAAACGGCCGTTACTAGACAACGGTCCGTAAACAGCAACAGAAGAACGGTGTTTTTTTCTGTTTTTCTAGATGTTATAAATAGGACAGTTAATTAGTGAGAGTCAGTTAGTGTGGTGTAGTCAGTAAGTTCAGTCTGTAAGGATGAGTTGCTGTAGCTGAGGCACGGAGACAGTTCGGGAACCCAGAGGAAGGGGGTAGGTCCGCCGTTGGAAGCCGTTACCAAATAACAACTGGTGAAGACAATATATTCAATATAAAATTGTACTTCTGATATTTCTAACTAAATTGATTTATAAATTACTATTAACTTTCTGACAGTTCCTTAAAACATAATAGAAAATATTCTGTATGATGTTTCAAACAAAAATTATTAATAATCACTGCCCTAGCCTGACTCCTTGTACTTAATGGAGAGCCGTCACTTTTTCTAACATTTCTTTCAGGCCCCCATACAATTTCACTCTTCAACGAGGCCTTTAATTTTATTTAAAATTTCTCCAAATTTAAATCCACAGTCTCATATTTATAATTTTCAAACATTATCAAATTCTGAAATATAGTAAAACTTCTTTATAACAAAGGATCTGGAATATCGCAGTCGGTACAGCTTCTGGCTACGAGCTGCACGGCAGAAGGGTCTGATTTCGAGTACCGGTAGGGGCAGAATTTTCTCCACTCCACTTCGTTCAGACTGGTTTTGGTGCCCACTCAGCCTCTTATCCAAAGAGTACCGGGGGGTATTTCTCCGGGTGTAAAGCGGCCAAGGCGTGAAGCTGACCTCTCACCTCCAACTAGTGCCTAGGTGAAGAACACCTAGATCTATCCCTCCACTCCCCCCATACACCTTAATATCTTAGTGCTTAATTACTTAAGGAAATGGACGACTTTACCTTTAAAACAACATTCTCTTTTATGTAACATAGCCACGGTAAATCTATCTATCTATGGTTCTGTCTTCCTTTGTTGGGCCTTGACCGCTTTTCCAGTTTCTTAATCCTACACACAGTCGGTAGGACTCCTTGGACGGGGGATCAGCCCGTCGTAAGGCCGCTACCTACACACAGAACACAAGTACAGAATAAACGCACAGACATGCATGCCTTGAGTTGGATTCGAACTCACGGCCCCAGTTTTCGAGAAGGCGAAGAAGGTCCATTCCTTAGACCGTGCCGCTACTGTGGTCGGCAACTACGTCAAATACCACGATTTAATTTTCAAAGAGCCTCGTACTTTTGGTGAACCGATTTCGTTACATTGCCCTCCCTGAACGAGCGTGCAAATGCTGTAAGTTGAAACACTCCAAACGCACAGCCGCCTTGTGTTTGAGAACCATGAAATGCCTGATGAGGGTGAAGGTTGGGGAAGGGAGGGCTGTGGCCAAACTCCCAGACATGTCCCAAAACTTCAGCCATACCGCAACATGATTGAATCATGTCAGTTTAGTTTCTGGGTCGCTTTATTTCTATTACAGTGTTGGCGGAAGACAAGCAGACCGAGTGAAGCTAGGAGTGGAGTTGGAAACCAGAGAACGGACACAGCGCGTTTGGTCATCAAATGTAGCATACAAAGGCATGGCTACTGCTGTATTTCTTTTAAGTTTCAGACCTAAATTCTGAATTACAACTAGTGTTCCTTATCTTTGTGACGAAATAATTTGTTATGATTAACCCTTTAAAACAGGAGACGTTTATGGAGGTAGGCCTAGGCCCACTGGGGCTGTAGTGTCAAGGGGAAAAAGAACAATTTTAAGGCCCAGTGATTACCATACACGTATATACCCACCTGCGTCATCATTCTGCCCACACGGTGTATCTGTATGTTTCATATGGTTCTCACAATAAGCAGCGATTATTTCCCTAAACAGCATTAAGAGTAAAGGCTTTGTGGTGGAGACGTAAAGTGTTTTCTTTGAGGTACGAACTGAATTTATATATATTGATTACATGAAATTCAGTCTTTATCTAATTTATACGTAGCCCTCCCATTGGTAACGTCAAAATTTCGCCCTAATGTTAGCCCTCCCAATGTTATATTAAATTTCGCTATAATGCATCCCTTATAGCGGCATATAAAGATTAATTCCGATCATATGCATTTCCTCTACAAGAAAGACAAGCGGGCACTGCCTGGGATCCTCAAACCTGGAAAAATATTTTATTGTTCCCCCCCCCCTCCCACAATGTAGTGTATCTCACTACCTCGCCACTTTTCTCTTCTTCTTCTTATCCCTCTCGCTCTCGTCATATTTGAGGGTTAATTAAACGAAGTTCTGAAAGGGGGTTGGAGAAAACTGCATAATGACCCCGTTCCATACCCACTACTGCTCAGAAAATCTGGTAGCGTCGCGAATCACACCCAGGACCTCTGGATCTGTAGCCAGGAACTCTGACCACTAGACAACAGAGGCGGTCCTTTTCAACGAATAGGAGATGAATTATAGTTGAAGTTGCCATAAACCATCTTTTCTAGCCCCCGAATTAGAGTAAGTATCTTTAAACTGTGATTAATTATAAGCATCCTTCGATTATTAAGAATATAACCAGGGAGCATGCGCGTATATTTTATTTGTATGCATTTCTGATAATCGTAGTTAATCAGATATTTTAAATTTGTGATATATATGTAACAGAACTTGTTTCGTTGCTTTTTCCACTGAAATCGCCTGCGGATTATCTGGTGGACCGCAGCGGACCTCATTTTCAGGGTAGAAGTCTGTCTGTAGATGGCAGTAGCAGATTTCTCAGGAACGCCGTTAACCATGTAGCACAGCACATGACGTCACAAACTAAAACACCTTAATCTTAGTAGAAAATTCATAAACATGAATGTAATGTGACGTATATACTCATTGCTAGGCAACGGCTCTGTAAACACATTCCAACAACATGCGCGCACGCGACAATAGGACGCCCTTTGCTAGGTAAACGGACCAACAAACACGTATTATTTACAATAGAATGCGGTATTTTCCATGGAATCTGCCTCGAGACTATATAACGAAGATCTCAAGCAGCTAGAATTAGAATTGGGTCTAGTTCTGGAGATGGCAGTCCAATGTGATTGAGAAGAAATGGCAAGAGAGGAATTAGTCTGTGAAAAGAAGACTTCATGTGTGAGTTGAAATACATCCGTTGTCAGGATACGACTAGTGAGGACTGAGAACCCTAGTGCATGTGGAACGGTGGTGTGGAAGTGTGTAGAATAGCGATAGCGCTGTAGTTCCCATAGTCCTGAGTTCTGTGAATGTATAAGGTACAATAAAGCCAATTATCCAATACAAAATCGTTTTGACAAGTCATCCCCACACGTGACAGTATTCATGAGATTGGTGTAATACATGAGCAACTTTATTCCGTTTATTTTAAGGAAATCAAAAGGGGAAAAGTATCCTTTCGCTGGTCATTAATAAAAATTATGGCTTCATTGCCCTGCAAACAAATGTATGTTTTCGTTTACCGAATTAAACTCGGCAATGAACACTTAAAACTGTCAGGTACCCAAGAGCAGTTGCACATTGCTCACTCTGTTAGCACAGAGCTGTCCAAGTGCCTTATAATTAGTTTCATCCACTGATATAAACACGTACAAATAGCCCATATTACAATACTTTGTCATAATAGCATTTAGTAGTCTGTCCATATACTGTTTCCAACTGGTGTGTGACGTCACTACCTGATGGTATCAAATTGTATTACACAACAGTTAAACCATTTCACATCATGTACAGTTTCTAACGTAAATAATCCTCTGTTTTTCGATGTTATTTGAGTGTTTATAATTTCATTGGTTGAAGGGGAATGAAGTTTCATAAAACTCGTAAGTAGACTAATAAAAAGTAAAAGTATCCCTGTAACAGTGGAGGCCCATAGGGTTGTGAGATGTTGAGGTTCACACATTTTTTAAACAATCGGCTCATATATGGCAGCAAGGTTGTCAGCTCTACACTCCGGCTGCCCTTTACCCCCAAGAATATTCCAAAAATATTTCCTTATACTCATTTATGTTAGAGGCTGAGTCGACCCCAGGGCCATAGTGCGGCTGGAAGGATTAGGTCAATTGAAAAAAATCCAATGACATCATCCGGACTCGAACCCGCGACCTTCCATCATAAAACTAGTACAGAGAGTCTGTTGGATGAATGCGTGCATATAAATAAAGTATGAATCCCGTGTATTAAATCATTCAGGGCCAGAGAACAAACACGGAGAAAATGGCTGAACATCCATATTCTGTTGGAGATTGCAAACCGTTATTGAGAATATCTTTAAACCTTCTTTTTAGTTCCTTGGAGTGGGGTGAGACTGGGTCCACTTGGTACGTCGGCCACTAATTGGCCTGTTGTACCAGCCCCGGATGATAGATGATGAGTGTGGAGCAGTCGGTGGAATGAGAACTGGCAGGGGAAACCGAAGTAGTCGGAGAAAACCTGCCCCAGTGCCACTTTGTCCACCACTAATTCCATATAACCTGACCCGGCCTCGAATTCGGGCCGTCGCGGTGGGAAGCAGGCAACTAACCGCCTGAGCTATGGCACGGCCCTCTTTAAACATTTCTATCACAAATTTAATCTAAACAACATTTAAACAAAAACCGCGTTACGCCTACATTACAAAGACCAGCTGATGTCTACTAACTTAATTTTGATTGAAATTAGTAAATTTAGAATGGGACTACCACTTTAGATTAAATAGTAATTGAAATACAACTCTTTAAATCCCTCTTTAGGCGCTCTCGAAGGAACTGCGAAAAACACCTATTAGCTTCGTAATGTCTGTCTGTCTGTCTGTCTCTCTCTTTCCGTCTCTCCGTCAGTCCTTCCGTCCTTTTGTCTGTCCTTCCGTCCTTTTGTCTGTCCGTATGAAACAACTCGGCTCCCACTGGTGGGATTTTCTGAACACTTCATATCAAGGAGTTTTATTGAAATCTGTCGGCATGACTCTGTTTTGGTTTAAATCGGGCAAAAGTGAGAGGCTTTTGACGCGAAGATCCAAAGGCATTTTTTAGTATCTCGCTCTCCCCCCCCCACTACTGTACTGACGTGAGTACAGTGGGGTTGCCATGGAAGCGAAGCCATGGACTTACCATTTAGTAATTTCACAGATGAAATATCTTGAAGCCCCACAAATGTCGCATTTCCAGTTCTGTTCATAATCTGGGTTTCCTGCTGAAAATAAAAATCCCAGAGGGAAATTAAATATTTTGAACCAAAATCGTCACTAGATCGTGGCTATTTGAGTTGTGACTCTGCATAGAATGGTGAAATGTTTCGGAGACGTTTCGGACGTTTCGGAGAAACCTACAACCTTCATTTTCAGGCTAGAAGAACTTCTAGCTCGAAGATGGAATACACGGTTTCATAACCCAGAAGACGCCAAAACCTCAAACCTCATACAAAATCAATGTATGGATTTTGGCGCTGCAATAACATTAGCAATTAGGTTATGGGCTGTATAACCCAGGAGCCCAGGAGTCTGCGTTCGATTGCCGTGAGGAGCGAAGGATTTATCTCATCTCCACAGCTTTCAGACTTGCTCTAGGGACCGCCAAACTTATCCGATAGCTCTCGGGGTGCCCCTTCCCCAGAAGTAAAAAATCCGGGACGTGAAGCTGAACACTCAACTGTATCCACTACAAGATGAGATTTGGTATAAATGGAGCTGTACCTGCACACCACCTTAATCAATTAAATACATTCTGAGTTGTATTTAGAATCGTATGGTTAAGTATTAGGTGTGACATAATTTTTAAAGGTATAATTTGTAGATAAATTTATTCAAGAATCCCGTATATTAAAATTCAGATGCCTGATACTCCTAAGCATATATGGATGTGTGCTACAGGATGACTGAAGCATGGAAATAAACATTATTTGATACGACCTGTGGTACCTGTCCAGAAAGAGTTATGATACGGAAGTGGAAAAGAATTTTTTCACTCCTCTAGGGAAGTTTGATTTCTCTCGCTTCTCGTTGTGGCCAGCCTGTACTGTAACAGACATGGTGGACATGGAATGAAGTGAATGTGTACAATTATTGTTTTGACGTTGTTTAATATATGTTTTAGAAAAATGGGCAGTCCCAACCTGCATAAAATATGCCGGTTATGTATGTCACAAACGGGAGTGATGGTACAAATCTTTGAAACACCTGAAACAAAAGAGCAATCTGTCCCGTTGCCAGTCAGAATAATGATGTGTGTTTCTATTAAGGTTAGTTTACTAGCTGATGAATATGTGTTTTGCTGTAATATGTTTCGACGAATAATGTTCATACTCGTTTAAGTGGCGGATGAGCTAAGAGGTTTTTATTAATTATTCATATTATTAATCTTGTACTGTAGTAATTAATTAAACTGTTATGAACTGTCAAACAACCTAATATGACTTGGGTTTTCATGAAAGAAAACTGGGATCATAAACTTATTCCTTAGTTAAGTGCATGTAATTGTTTGAATGTATAAAATGTAATAAATGTTGTAATAAGCTGGAATACCTTGTTTATGAAACAAAAAAATATATATATATAATTGGTTCATCTGTTAAATCTGATTGCTTTAATCAGGTAATGGCAGGCGATGGCCTCCCTTCGAGGATATGCCGTCAATGTATTCGTCAACTGGACAGGTGGTATGCTTTCAAACAGAAATGTGAGAATTCAGATGTTGCACTGCGTCAGTTTGCCATAAAACTAAAGCCTGAATTGGTCTCTGTAAAGGTGAGGATTGCTTGTAAAATATTACTTACTGCTAAACGGAAGTTATAATCCATTTCAAAGGTATACTGAAAATTCTGAGTTCAAAAGTGTATTGAAAGTCACTGTTGAGAAGTCTGATACATTCTGATGTACTTCTGTAGGTATGCTGTACATTGTCAAAGCATAAAAGCTTACTGCCAATCCTCATTATTTCTTTAAACTGTATTTATGCTCTACATGTAACATGGTATAAAGTAAAAACGTAAAGCTATCCCTGTACCAGGCCGCGAAGGCCCGTAGGGTTGTGAGACATTGAGGGTCCCACATTATCTAGACAATCGGCTCAAGAATGGCAGTAAGGTTGTCAGCCTTACGCGCCGGCCGCGCTTTAGTCCCCAGGAAAATTATTTAATTAATTCCTGGTACTCATTTCTGTTAGAGTCTGAGTTGATCCCAGGGCCATAATGTAGCTGGAAGGGTTAGGTCAATTGAAAAAAATTCAATGACCTCATCAGAACTTGAACCCACGACCTTCCAGATTGTAGCATAGTGCCTCAACCACTACGCTACCGCGCACCCCCCTACATGGTATAAGTAAGTAAAGTAAAGCTATCCCTGTAACAGGCCGTGAAGGCCCATAGGGTTGTGAGACGTGAAGGGTCCCACATTACCTTGACAGTCGGCTCAAAGATGGCAGTAAGGTTGTCAGCCGTACGTACCGGCCGCGCTTCACTCCCCAGGAAAATTATTTAATTAATTCCTGGTACTCATTTCTGTTAGAGGCTGAGTAAACCCCAGGGCCTAGTGTGGCCAGATGGTATGCGTTATTTAATCCTTTTAATGCAAGCTTCCGAAGCTAGCGTATACTAAAAGTACCAAGACCATTTGGCTGAAATTACAAACCTTGAAGAAAAAAATCTCTGCTTACTACAGATTCAATGACAGATACCTGAAATATTTTGCAGTCCTTGACAAGACCTTGCAGAATACATATTACTTCAAAAACGTTTTGATTACAATTCCTGCACACAAAAGGATGTTATGTGTAGAATTTTTGAATCATAAATTTAAGTTTGAAATTTAGTGTTAACTTCCATACACCGAATTTACTTGTAATTGTGTTGTACTAATTGTAAGGATGGTTTTTATGATGTTCCAAAGACAGGAGTTCTGGGATATAACACCATGTAGTCCATTGTATCCATTATATTGCAAATGTTAGAACTCCTCATAACCACTGCCATGAGGACCTCATATCCTACATTTCACAAGACAGTTCAGTAGTGCCACATATTTTTCAAAAGCACTGCACCTTTCCATCTGTTGTTGGTATATAGTATATTTATGCGTTCTTAGTTGTTATCTGTTGAAGGTTTCAGATTTATATAAGTCTGATGATAAAGGTGTCCACACTGTGGCCCTGGGGTCGACTCAGCCTCTAACAGAAATGTGTACCGGGAATTAATTAAATAATTTTCCTGGGGAGTAAAGCACAGCCGGTGCGTAAGGCTGACAACTTTACCGCCATCTTTGAGCCGATTGTCAAGGTAATGTGAGACCCTTAACGTCTCACAACCCTATGATCCTTCCCGGCCTGTTACAGGGATAGCTTTACTTTACTGATGATAAAGGTGTGGAGCTTTTCTCTGAACTAAATACTACCTAGTGACACGCACAGCATTAGAGAAACTTTCAATTAATGTACAGATTTTTATTTTATTTATTTATTTATTTTTTTATTTTTTTTGTAATTTATAACTTAGAGAAATAAATTTTATATTTTTGAAGAGTTCCATACACTGAACTTTGTTGAAACAGAGTTTTATATTGCACTGATCAACCGATGTGTTTCATATTTTTGTAATGTTTCTACAAGACAGATTATGAGTTTCGCAGATTTGGGAGAAGGTCTACACACAGTTGAATGATGGTTTGTATGAATGCATAGAAAAGACGCTCTCTGTGAAGCTTCTTCTTACAGTTAACCACATACTCTTCCATATCTCCTTTTCCCTCACCATACTTAGCATTTTTACTGTACGCACAGAAGTCGTCCTGTTTACTTGACGGTTTCCCATGGCTCAAGTCTGGAATATGCAGAGTTTGAATGGATGAGATGTGAAGGAGACCATTATGAAAAACCTAATCATGAAGAAGCAGAGATAGTTCTCCATTTTCAATAATTTGCACAAAGCACAAGGTTGGCAAGATTTCTTCCATCCAGTAAATGGAAAACTGTAGTGTAACTTGGCAAAGGTTTCTTGAAAAACATATCATGAAACCAAGCAACACTTTGATATTCTTGTATACCAGTAAGATGAAATTGTTGGTCTTACTATGATTTTCATGTTCAACAAACAGGTAACAAAGCTTTCATTTCACCCAAAGTAACAATGGGGTGGGGTCCACTCAGCCTTGTGAGGATAATTGAGGATCTGTTTCAAGGAAATAGTGGCTCCGGTCTAGAAAACTGAAATTAATAGCCATGGAGATTCATTGCACTTACCGGGCGACACCATCCGTCCGCTAAAGTTGGCAGTAACTTCGCCAACAAGCAGCAGTTGCTCAGTCGGTATAGTTTGCTTGCGGACTAAAACCATGGAGTTTGTTCTTATTACTCTTGAATCAGAAGGATCACAGTGGGTTTGAAAGAAAAGCTGTGCATACTCGCAGGGCAACAATCAGATAAAATTAAAGCACAGGGGCAACAGTTGTAGGTTGGGCATGTTTTGGTCACCATAGCCTTCGATACTGTATGAATGTTGGCCTGCAGCTAATTGTCATTGTCACCAATAATTTCTTCACGTTACTATCACATTTTTAGTTATGGCTATCAGTAGTTCCAGTATCAGAACCCACACGGAAAACTCGAACCATCACACCTTGACACACATGATGGATGCGGTCATGTGTGTCCTTTATCTGGGAGGGCTTGGTGTTTTCTAATCACAGTCGTGTGTTAAGTTTGTTATCTTCCACACCCTCACTTTACACAGCACTTATATACAGATCCTCATTTTCCTCTAAAGCTTCATTTCTGTGCTCATCTCTTTTGAAGCCATGAGTCATCTTGCTCTAAATAATATGCATGCACATGTAAATCTAAATGCCCAACTCAGCATCAAACTGCGTGAAGCAAGGTTATCCTGAAATACCAACTACTAGTGTATAAAACAGTGGCCAGTTGAACAACTGATGGCATCTTTAACAGAACACCTGCCATTCAGTACAAAAATGGTTAATAAAGAACAGTTCGAAATATTGATATTCCATCCATTGCACCCTGTTCAAATTTAGTATTCATTAATCATCCTATCATTTGGTACTGTATTGCCTGAGTGACTTACAGCGTCCATAAATAAATCATAAGTAAATAAAAATACATCCTCATATGCACATTTCCTGTAATAATTTTCTGCATTTTTACCTTCAGTGCTCACTCACTGTAAGTGACTGTGAATTGCATTGGATTATTTATCCTTTTGATGTGTGATATGTTGAACTTGAATGCAAGGACATTGCTAGATATCTTGTGGGACTCGTAGAAATGCATGGTCCAAGTCCTGATATTTCACTTATTTCCTTGGCTGTACATAAGGCACTGTTTGCCCATACATTTGTTACAGGATGAATGTGAAGATACAGATGGTATTGGTAATTATAATAATAATGGTGATGATGATGATGGAATTGAAGAGGCTGAAGATAAACTGAAGATAGAATTAAATGAGGAACAAGGCAGTTTAGATATTGATACAGATGATAAATATGATGAAAATGATTCGTAAGTATATAAATTATTTTTATGATTTAGCGACATTATTTTCTAGAAACTTAGTCATTTAAAATATATGTATGATATTGTAACAATATTGTTGCATATATCAGTGACTGCAGATGGGGTTTGGGTTGGTGAATAGATTTATTGCCCACTTACAGGCCATAACTATGAATAATTATATAATATAATATAATAATAGTATTCATAACTATGAATAATTACTGGTTTACACACTCTAAAGATTATTGTTACTATGGCACACAAAATAAAGTCTTCTGTATCTGCTTTCACTAGTCGTTGCTGCGTAACAGGTCTCAACAATGGCTATTCCTTTACGGTGTTTTCACTGTCTGTTTCCTGGCAATAGATTTTAACACAGGAACTATAACAAATCACAATCCAGAGGAAACTGTACTAAAGCACACATTAAGTCTTCACATGCTGACTTCTAATTCTTCTTCCACTACTAATTTCTTGTGGCTATCCTCCCAATGAATGAACTGAACTCCCATTCCTGTATTCTCTTATATAGTCACAGCATGGACCACACAACACAGAAAAAGCAGCCTCAGCACAGACCTGCAGAAAACACCTGTCTTCATCACTTCTTCTATTGTATGACATCACTGTGCACACAAGAATGTATTTAGTGTGCATTGCATAGCAACAGTTGGTTTGCAGACCACAGAAAACACTGCTCTTATATTGTTGGATGCAAGTTTACAGCTCCGTTTCCCAGCAGTGGGTTGATATGTCACAGCATCATGAATCACATATTGCAGTTGGAATCATAATTTATTTAAATTTAATCCACTAATTGTGTTATACAAACAGACATCCAAATTGAATAGTTAGTACTGTTATTTCATATTCTGGGAGTTCTGAATTCAAATCTTGGACCAAATATGTTCCAAAACCAAAATTGTATATGCTTTTCTAATTTCCCAATCTGAGCTCATGTTCAGTCTTACTGATGCTGTGAAAATAAAGCAGTAAGTAAGGTAAATTCTTTTAATTTTAAGTTACCTTTGTATTGGCAGGTTACAATCACAAATGAATTCCTCAGCAGAAGAAGGTGATGGCTCAGGTCCTGGAGAAGAGGTGAGTCCACAAGGAGGGAGAGGCACTGCCAAGAAGAAACGGTCAGGGAATCGTACTCATCAGTGTGATGTTTGCCAAAAAGTGTTCACACAGGCTGGAGACCTTCAGATTCATAAACGCATTCATTCAGGAGAACGACCTTATATCTGCGACAGCTGTGGGAAAAGCTTTCCTTCATCATCAAATTTAGCTCGGCATAAACGCACACATTCTGGCGAACGTCCATTTGCATGTCCACTTTGTGCCAAGCGCTTCTCAGTTCGTAGTGCTCTGCGGGAACATGAGAATGTTCATTCAGGTAAAAAACGTTTTTTATGTCAGGAATGTGGGAAAAGTTTTGCTCAGAAAGGTAATTTGAAGATTCATGAAATGCTTCATACAGGGGAGAAACCACATGCTTGTCAGGTATGTGGAAAATGCTTTGCTCTTCGTGGTAATCTGAAGGACCACCTTAATATTCACTCACGTGAACGTCCCTTCCAGTGTATTCAGTGCTCTAAAAGGTTTACACAACGCTCCACTCTCAAGGAACACCTAAAAGTGCATTCTGGGGAACGACCATTTCCATGCCTTCTTTGTGGCAAAAGCTTTGCATACCGTAAAACATTAAAAATACACATGAACATTCACACTGGGGAAAAACCCCATCAGTGTCATCTTTGCAGCAAGAGTTTCTCTGAGCGCAGTCATGTAAAGCGACATATGAAGATACACAGCCTTGTGTAACATTTTATTTGCTTTTAATATTTGCTGCTGCAGTAATGATGACAGTATTAAGAGACAAAAGGGAGGAAAAGAACTGAGACTGTAAATGGTCATGGCATTTGGAAGGTGCAGGGTTCAAGTCTCTGTCTAGAGATTGGCCATCCTTAGTGCCGTATTTTTTTGGCTGTCCCCGGAGAACCATCTTGCTGATGTGTAGAAACATTTTTCGAAGAAACATGGAAGCAGAAGGTTGGAACTCTGAGACTTCTTTAAATTAAGATGAGCTACAGTTGAGTGAATATTGAGCCATGAAACCTTAGCACCTGCTCTGCCACAGTGTGGGAAGCGTGCTGTAACACCTTACAGCAACAGTCAGAATTACTGGGCTTTTTGTACTTTGTCCATCATCTGGTATTATAAAAACTAGAGAACAAAACGTTTTGGAAACTGGATCTGTTTCCATCCTCAGGATGGAGCATTCTCTGTAGACCACTGCCTGACAATCACTATTATACTTTGTAGGAGTGAACTGTAATTATGTTTCCATCACCATAAGCCCAACACAATAATATAACACCCCCTGCAACATCAACTTTAGTATGAGATGAGAGATCTTTGCCCAACCTGATGGTCCATGTTCTTGAGGAAAGAGCACCTGGTATCTCTTGAATAGGAGGCTGAATGAGGCCCAGAGCTCGTTCCAGACACAGTGATGAACAGAAAATGTACCATTGCCAGAAATCAAACCCTGCTCACCCAGTCTGTAGACAGTCAACTGAATGAGCTGTCATGAGTCTGTATAGATTACAGAAACTAGTAAATATTAATTTAAAATATTTAATTTGCTGTATCCAAGGCAAACAGCCAAGCAGTCAGTGAGGAAGCAGTGGGCTGGTTGAATAGACAACAGTAATGTAATTTAAATGTTCTTAGAACCGTGGTTGTACAGTTTCAGGGGTTTAGTACCATGTTAGTTGTAGCTGTCAAGTGCTTTATATTTCTTTTGGCCCAGAGGGAGCACAGTCTCACAGTGCAGCCTCATCTCTTATCCTCTCCTCTCTCTAGATCCTACCCCAGTCCACTGACGGCCATACTCATGATGACCACAATTCAGGCCAACTCATCTTCATACACATTTCGTGATAGTTTGCCTTGCTACATAAACTTATGTACATAGGGTGAGGTTCAGGTACAGAGTCTACTCATGCGTCACTAGCAAAGATATTTTGTGAGACCATAATAAAGTGAATATTGGTTTGAGATTTGGAGTTCTCACAGCAGTAGCTATTACAGTTACTGACATCTGAGATGTGATGCCATCTAAACTGGTAAGCAGGTACATATCTCCTAGAACAGGGTTTCCCTGGGTGCCCTGAAGCTTTCTTCCACAGGCCTCCAAAAATGCTAAAGGTCTGATTATAATACAAGGTAATTCATAAGTCCCTCCAGAACTTCCAAACTTGGCAGTGCCACAAGGAAGACAGACACACCAGAAAGGAGCATGTAAGTAGATAAGGAATCTCTCCAAGTTTGTTTGGGTAATAGGCACCATGGCGTACTTGCAGGTTTCACCACTAGGGTGCAGTCATGATGAAACATGTCGAGGACAAGGGATAAGAAAGAGTNGAACTTATGAATGTCAAAGGCCCCGGCCAGCCTGTTTGTTTTGCAGTGCGTATGCAGCCACTCTGCTGGAATTTCTTACACCACTCACGAATTGTTTTGTCCATAGGTGGTTCTTTGTGGTACTTGGTCCAAAACCTCCGCTGCACCATCACAGTTGACTGAAGTTTTGGCAAATTCCATGACACAGTACATTTTCTTATCCCCTGTCCTCACCATATTTCATCATGACTGCCCCCTAGCATTGAAACCTGCAACTATGCTGTGTGCTGTGGTGCCTATTATCCAAACATGGGGACATTCTCTACCTACCGATATGCTCCTTTCTTCTGTATCTGTCTTGGTTGTTGAGCTGCCAAGTTCAGAAATTCTTGAGGGACATCCGAATTGCTCTGTATATACAAACTGATAAGAAAAAACTGCATTAAATTATCAGCATACATTGTGACAGGCAAAGAACTTCATAGTTGTATTTAAGATTCACTAGTAATTATTATTTTTATATTGCTAAATCATATTGAAGCCAATTTTTTTTATAGTTTTTGGGGTCTCAAACATTGTTTAACATTTAAAGCCTGAGGTTTTAAAAAAGTCTGGTAATAGAGTACACATCCCAGAAGACCAGCAATCTAGTGTTTCTTGATTTTTTGATGCTGCTTTCTGGTAACAAAATACAGCTGCTTCTGTGGCTAAGCACCATGTCATGAAGGCACATAACAGTGAGTGAAAGTAAACGTCTACATGGTGGCAACCTTGGCTCAAGTGGGAGTGCATAGTCAGCTTCACGCTCCAGCCACTTCCCTGAGAAAGTGCTGCCAGGTACCTGTTGGATGACAGGGCAAGTGAGCCCCAGAGGTGATCTTGACATGACAGTACAGAAGAATATTTAAGGTCCTGCTCTGAATGGATTCCAGATAATCGAGCCCATGTCAGTTAACTGAGCTACCTCAGCTTGTTTTGCCTACAATACAAATGAGAAATACGAATACTGTATTTAGTTCTAATTTTTGTAAATATGATAGAGATTATGTTAGATTTGAGGTTCTCACAGTGATGACTGAAGAATGTGATCTTACGGGTTGTAACACTGTATAGTGTGGTACAAATCTACAGACATTTCAGAGAAACATATTACTTCCATCTTCAGGGTCAAAGAGTTGAGTGAAGCAAGAATCAGACAGCAAGCAGAGCTGATTTCTTTCTTGGCTTACACTTCAACCCTGAATATAAAAGCAGTCCATTCTGTGAAATTTTGGCAGACATGCACATGGTGTTATGACCCAGAAGATGGTACTCCACATGGTAGAAACTGTTTTAAAGAACTAAAGCTGTACAGTAATGAGTACTCATCCTTGAAGGATTTTGCACTGACTATAATAAACAATATGGGGAAATACAAATAATGTAACAAAGATTTTTTAAATCTGATTATTATAATTGTTCATGCTGAAGTAGTTTGTGCCGTTGTCAGTATTTGACATTTTGTATGGTTGTGTTATTACAAAGATTCTTTGTCATGAATTCCTTCTAATTTGTTTTAACAGTAAGCTGTAAACATGACAGTCTTTTTTGAACATTGCCATTGCTTTAAAAGAAATATATTACATATTTACACTGTTGCTACCAGGGCTGGCATGAGTCTACATGTATGCCACCTCAGGCAATGAGAAATCCCCCTCTACCAGTTAGAAGCAGATCATGTTTCTCCAAACTTCATCATAGTTAACAACAGAAAATTTTCAGACATTTGCATAAACCACCATTGGCACAGTACTTCTTAAAACAGCTTTATTTACATTATTGCATAATACATAATGGTCATTGTATGATCAAATGATCATGATAAATGTTCATTTAACACACACAGTCTGTAGAATGTTCTGCCTCTACAAATGTACTGCCACAGGTGTCCGCTTGGTTCACCCACGCTGTTAGGCCAGCTCTGGTCATACAGTCGTGAACTGTGAACTTATGGATATTCCTTTAAGTAATTCCATAGTAAGATGTTTTGTTGAGTATTTTTCAACTTTGAAATATATTGTTTTAGTAAATATTTAAATGTTTAATACTGAAAATCCTATTTTCATTTTACCTTCCTGAATTCCATATTCCCATATAGATGTTGCAAATTCAGTCTTCTGAGTTTATAGCATCTTCTTAATAACTGTAGTTCCTAACCCCTTCAATGTAAGCTCAGTTATATATGCTAGGTATGCAACTCTGTGTTGTGTTACCCCAAGTCCAGTCTTGGCCCCAGTATATAATTTATTTTAATGCCTACTTTAGAGACAATATTTTGCATGTGTTTTATTTATAATTCACATGACATTATAGGCAGTAAGATAGCTCTTTATTTTGTAACAGAAATATTTCAGTTATTTCTTTCATGATACTTTCAAGTCAGAGATTGTCAGATTGTAACAGAAAGAATTATGAACCTTACATAGATTCAAAGACACAGGCAATATGGACGCATGATGTTACACTGAATCTTCAAACTGTGTTTGAGATGGTCTTATAATGTGGTCTTTTAGAAAACTGCTTGCTTCTTGGTACTATAGACATCGTAAAACCTAGGCCTCCTTTTGTGACAACTGCCCATTCATCCATATTATTTTCCTTTTACCTCCATCATTCACTTTCAGCTGTCATAGAACATTGTCTGCATCTTCCAGCCACCAAGAAATCTGTCTGAAGTATGAGTAATACTTTTGAAGGTAAAAATATAAAGTCCCTGTACTGAATTAATTAAGCACCATGCTATGAAGTCATATAGGGGAGTGAAGGTATAGTGCCCCCCTGTTCTTGGCCTCAGTGCTAGACGTTGAGTGGTCAACATCATGCCCTGGCCACTTCACCCCTGGTGTCCAGTGGATAGGAGGCTGGCTGGTCCCAAAGCCCTTCTGGACACTATGGAGAACAGAAAATCTTGCCTCTGTTGGAAATCAAACCATGGTTGTCCAGTCCATTGCTATAGGGACTGAGTTGTATGACTCTTTGTACTTCAAGAGATGCCTGGTTCAACCTTGACCTGGACAGTATCATGACTAAGGTCCTTTGTGATTATCCCCACTTCTATGTAAACATCAGGACAGTGCCTTAAAATTAAGCCAAAAAAAGTGGGCATTTGTCACATCTCAACTGCATTCTGGTTTTAATTGTCTTTAAATATTACTGGCTTGTAACCAGAAGATTGCCAGTGAATGAAAGTATTTTTTGTTCAAAGATCATTAATGTTGATCCCATACATTTTGCTTCCAACTGTGTTTAAACAGTAACTGCATATGTTATAGTCTATTGCAGATACAAATTTGATATTGTCACCACACCGATCATTGAACTTCATGTCAGTAATAATTTTTCTCCTTTTGCTTTCTTAAATATACGCCATGTCGAAATATGTAGGTCTAAATATTAACGGGGTTATTTTCTATTTTGTACTAATTTTTCTTAGATAAACTGTTAGAAAGCCAATAACGTTCAATTTAGGTTTCACGAAAATGAAATCTGAGTCATCGATACAAATTACATTCAACAACATTTTAGTGTATATTCCCAGCACCAAATTTAATCAAAATCTGTTTAACTAACTAATTAAGCACTACACCTTGATGACGTATGAGCAAGTGGATGTACAGATCCATATTTTCTTGACCTCAGCACCAGTTGGAGGTGAGTGGTCAGCTTCAAGCCCCGACAGCTTTACCCCCGGGAAAGAGCCACAGGTTCCCTTGTATAGGAGGTGGAGTGAACCCAAGAGCCGATCTGGACAACATGGAGAAGTGAAAATTCTTGACCCTACCGGGACTCGAATTCCGACCTTTCGGGCGTCCAGCCAGTTGTCGAAATCTGTTTAGCGATCACAAATATGTAATCTCTCAGTTATGCATTTGGTTTGCGGACTTAATACAAAGACGTATGCAATGTCGGTGAGTGTTTGCTGCCGGACTATATATACGTATTTCACGAAACTCCTAGTGGATAGGCTACGGCCTGGACAACTGAAGAACTGGGGGTTTCGGGAAGGCGCAGATTTTTCTGTGTTACTCTGCCCAGACCTGCTTTATTGTCGCCTCCAGCTTTCTGTGCAGTAGCTACTGGGGGCTCTTTACTCTTGGATAAACTAGGCGAGGCGTGTAACTAACCACTACATCCCGTGCGGAAGGTTTAGAGGGGCAACAATTGCTCTGTACGTCATTTCAGACATGTTGATTGTAAGATTTCTTGTTTCGTACCTTACAAGAAACATATTAGTCTCCATTACAGAAATCAGTCAGTTAACTCTGTTTATGGGGCACTATGCTACAAGCCGGAAGATCGCGGGTTCGAGTCCCGATGAAGTGATTTTTTTTCCATTTACGTATGTGACCCCAGGAAGTTCAGCCGGCCAGGGACTGCACTTCACTAAAAACTGGGTAATGTCAGTTATTCCTGCTAAGTCCTATCCATACTACGTCCTCGTCGTAGTCCTGGGGCAACGTTCATCGGAACGGCAAAGTATGGAAGGGTGAAAAGCGATTTTCCGGCGCTTTAATTGGAACTCACTGGCTAAGGGAGTAAACCCCGACAGAAGATCCTGGGTCCTCCACGGTAGCGGGGGTTAGTCGCAAGGCCAGCTCCCTTGCACTGTAAAAAAATCAAGTTGCTAAAAAAGCTCAACAAAGGATTGCCGGACAGATCAAACAGAGACATCTTACGGACATCAACCGACGAAGATGCCATGATTACAGATGGTACGAGAGCCGTGGTGAGACTCGCGCGGTTTCGCACGAGAACTGAGACCGTCCCAACCGAGGGTCCTCTTCCTTTCAGCACTTGCGGTAATAGAAAGCTACCTCTGTAACAGACCTTGGAGGCCCATAGGGTTGTGAGACGTCGAGGCTCCCATATTTTCCAAACAGTCGCTCATAGATGGCGGTGAGGTTGTCAGCCTTACGCGCCGGCCGCCCTTTATCCCCCATGAAGATTCCTGGTACTCATTTCTGTTAGAGGCCGAGTTGACCCCAGGGGCCATAGTGCAGCTGGAAGGATATGAATCCATGGGTAAACGTATGAAGAAGAAACACGCGTAGTCCCAGAATTCGCCGCTAGATACCGGTAACTGGCATGAAAATTAAACGCTTTGCTAATGAGGATAAGGAGCGAGCTCGACTCTGCAATCTTGGATATGCTGATGTGCATATTTTATGCGAATAACGTCACTGCTTACTCAGAACTTCTATCAGTGTTTTCATTGATATGCTTCTTTCAATAAAAGTAAGTCAGCAGTTTTGCTTTTACTTGTACATTCTACACAGCAGTTTGGTGCTAGACAAGTAGCTATTAAAACGAAAGAAGAATAAAATGTGCTGTTGTAGAGGTGGATAAATGGATGTACAAGCAGAGAAAGAGAGAGACGAGCAAGTAGATGATGGATGTGAGGAAAGGAGAAATGAAAAACAATTTCTCAAGAGAGAATGTAGAAGGGAGGAGTCCTTCTTACCATGTGTATCAGAAGTGACGTAAAAAGGACCACTTAAGAAGAGGAAGCATTGGTCACAAAGCGAGAATATATGTCACAGCGTGACTAATAATTTTGCATGGCTGTACTCACGTATTGCAGAAGCCTACGTTGAGTGCGGCAGATCGCGGTCGGTGCCAAAACTTGCCAGTGAGATTCTTTACGCGAGCAAAACTAAATAGAGGGTACGCGGTAGCGTACCTGGTTGAGGCGCTATGCTACAAACTGGAAGGTCGCGGGATTGAATCCCGATGAAGTCATTGGATTTTTTTTCAATTTACCTAATCCTTCCTGCCGCAGTATGGCCCTGGGTTCGACTCAGCCTCTAACAGAAATGAGTACCAGGAATTAATTAAATAATTTTCCTGGGGAGTAAAGCGCGGCCGGCGCGTAAGGCTGACAACCTCACCGCCATCTTTGGGCCGATGGTCTAGATAATGTGGGACCCTCAACGTCTCACAACCCTATGGGCAATCACGGCCTGGTACAGGGATAGCTTTACTTTTATTTTTACAGGGACTATTCTACTCTTGCATTGAAGGTGTCATTTCGCCACGTTGAAATATTTGGCTGGAATGCACGACTATATACATTATTTGCACAATTAGCATAAAATGTTCGCATAATCAGGAGGTCATATATGTCGTGACTTCTACGCGGATATTTAATTTCCTTACAAGTATTAATTGAAATTTGAGAAGATTTTACATTGAAAGCTGGTTGAATTTCATTTTGATTTGTCTAATATAGGGGCACGCGGTAGCATAGCTGGTTGAGACACTATGCTACAAGCCCAAACGTCGCGGTTTCGATTTCCGATGTGGTCATTGGACTTTTCAATTGACGTAATCCTTCCAGCCGCACTATGGCCCCGGGGTTGACTCAGCCTCTAACAGAAATGAGTACCAGCAATCTTCCTGGGGGTAAAGGGCGGCCGGCGCGTAGGGCTGACAACCCCACCACCATCTGTGAACCGATTATCTAGAAAATGTGGGAGCCTCGACGTCCCACGGCCTGTTACAGGGATAGCTTTACTTTTTATTTTGTCTAATACGTCGTATATATAACCTCTACATAACGTAAAGGAGAATTGACGGACCACTTTAACTATACGTGTCTAAGGATTAGAACTTCGTTGGAAACGTTTTCGGTATGTAACTAAGTACTGAATAACTGAAGACATGCGCAGAAGCAAGTTCATAATGCTGCATCCTGTTTATGTAAAATTCGCAGATGGTTAGAATGCACGGGGACACAAACTTTATTTTGTTAGTCTAATCAGTCCCCCCCCCCACCATGTTTAACATACGTCCTGGTGAATATCACACGTGACGTCATATGGCAAGATACGTGCGCAAAACGCCATTTGAGGAGGATTCAGGTATTACGTTCATTCATTCATCAACAATCTGTCAGACGACAGGTCCACAGTCTCTTCCAAAACAGTTCCTCCACTTGATGCGATCTCAAGCTTTCTCCTTCAATTAAAATATCCTCTTCTGTCCCCAAGGTCATCCAGCATCTTCTTACGTCTTCTGGACACNATCGCAGTACAACAGCCGTTCAAACCGCTCTGGTCACGCCTGTTGCTATACGAACTTGAACCATCTCGAGCATCATTTGCTCTGTGCTTCAAGTCGCTGCTGATGACGCTGCTTCCGGCATCAGTTTTTGGTTTTTGGTGTCCCTCTTCGTCTGATGCCTACCCTTTGACCTGTCCAGCAAGGGAGGCACTGCCAGTAGCTACACTACCGCTGGTATAGCTCTCAGGGTCCTTGGCATGCTCAAACCCCCTCACCACGATAAGGTGGAGACACCAACGGGTGGGTCAGGTATTACATATGGGAAATTAATTAATCTGATGGTCATGGCAACTCCATTGTGCTCTCGTCCATGGAGGAGGGTACAGAGCGGGGAATTTTTAAAAACGCATTTGGGTCTACGTGTAATTTGTCCGTTGTTTTGCCCGATTTCCACAAAACTGAATTTTATCAACAGATTTTAGTAAAAATCCACCTGTCACGAAAATCCATGCAGTGAGAACCAGATGTTTCATGCTAACAGACAGACAAAGATGAAGCCAGCAGGCATTTTTCGCAAATCTTGCGAAAGAGCTTAAGCTATCAAAACTCTAAGCATCATATTATGAAACTAAAGATGAACGCAGTTTTGGAATATGCTGTGACGTCTTTGCTGAAAGCAAGAACTGTGGTGCCAGATAAACAGCCGTTGCTATGTAATGCCCGAACGCAACAGTAGAGGAATTGTCACGATACGACACATAACACATACAGCCGTTGTTATGGAGTGATTGTGTAAGCACGTACGCTGTGACGTCACTCAACAATAGAAGAGATGTTGCAAGCGGAGTTCTCTGTGGGTCCGCTCCGAGGCTACATGACTCGACCAACCGAGTTCAGTTCAGCCAGTGAGTACAGTGCAGTTGAGGGTTCAACTGTGGAGTGTTAACCAGCGGGAAACGGAAGCTGAAGAGTCTCCATTGTTAAGATTCGTTACCAGGAAACGTCTAGTGAAAACACTGCAGAGGAATACCCATTGTGGAGAGCTGTTAGCAAATCAAGACTAATGAAAGTAAACTGAGAAGACTTAGTGCTGAGTGATTCGTAGTGTGGAAATCAGCAATAGTGTTATAGTTACGGCCTGTAAGTGGGCAATACATCTATTCACGAAATCCAAACCCCGTCTATAGTCAGTCACTAATACACGTGACAGTATATATGTATGTATATATGTAGGGCCGCGCCAAGCGGTTAGTCGCTGGCTTCCCACCGCGGCGGCCCGGGTTCGATCCTGGGTCTGGTCAAGTGGGATTTGTGGTGGACAAAGTGGTGCTGGGGCAGGTTTTCTCCGAGTATTTCGGTTTCCCCTGCCAATCTTCATTCCACCAATTGCTCCACAATCACCCTCACCTATCATCTGGGGCTGGTACAATAGGCCAGAAGTGGCGGCAGTACAAGGGACTTAGTCCCACCGCACTAGCAATGTATATATGTAGGTGTGTAAGTATTTTTAGCCTACTTTCCTTATTTTGAAAAACTTATAGTACGTTTATCTTGTTCCTTTTTAACGATACTGTATCAAGACTATATAGCGTCGATGATTAATGAATGTGGAGCAGTTGGTGGAATGAGAATTGGCAGGGGAAACAGAAGTACTGGGAGAAAATCCGACTCAGTTCCAGTTTGTACTCCACAAATCCCATATTATCTGACGTGGGATCGAACCCAGACTACCGTGGTGAGAAGCTGGTGACTAAGCTTGGAACAAAGATTGAAAATAATTGTCCTCTATGAAGTTATGTGTTCCTTATAATTTGGTTTGTTTTTCATGCAATCTTATGTGTGATATCTATGTTATGTATTATGAATATAAATAACGTTGTTGTTTCAATTAAAAAATCTATTAGTGATTGCCTCATTTCAGTTTGTATATATTATCATGGTTCGCGAAATAACTAACTTAGATGTAAAAGAGTTAAAATTTGGACGATTTTTAGTATTACCAAAACACGCTGTGAAATTTATTATTTATTAAATTAATTAAATACAATGGGGGCACGCGGTAAAGTAGTCGGTTGCTAAAAGCCGGAAAGTCGCTGGTTCAAGTCCCGATGAAGTCACTGGATTTTTTCAATTGACCTAATCCTTCCAGCCGCACTATGGCCCTGGAGTCGAATCAGCCTCTAACAGAAATTAATACCAGGAATATTCTTGGGGGTAAAGGGCGGCCGGCGCGTAAGGCTGACAAATTTTCCGCCATCTGTGAGCCGACTGTCTAGAAAATGTGGGAACCTCAACATCTCACAACCCTATGGGCCTCCACGGCCTGTTACAGGGATAGCTTTACTTTTTAATTAAATACAATGAGCGGGATAGCGTAATTGGTATAGCGAATGGCTAAGGGCTGGACGACCGAAGGTTCGGAGTTCGAGTCCCGGTAGGTTCCAGAATTTTCTCCTCTCCATGTCGTCCAAATCGGATTTGGGGTCCACCCAACCTCCTATCCAATGAGTACCGACGGATCTTTCGCGGGAGGTAAAGCGGCCGGGACGTGAAACTGATTACTCACCTCCATCTAGTGCCGAGGTCAAGAAAACATGGGTCTATACATCCACTCCTCCATACGTCTTCATGGCGTAGTGCTTAATTACACCATCCTTGACTGTGAGAAGAGTGGATTTGCTGCTTTCGGGTGTGGAGGAACCGAAATTAGTTACAAGGTCTGAACATTTGTCAGGACCTTTAGGTAAGTGGGAATGATTGTGTTAGAGGCTCATTTCTAGAAATGTATTGCTACACTTTTACCTGCAAAAGGCGTAAAAAGCACCCTTGTTATGCACCCTGCCTTGCAGAGGTTGAAAAGACACCTCATCCCCACCGCATACTTCATCTCCTGGGGCAAAGGAGGGAAAAGTTTTGAAGGTCAAGGCTTCTTGCCTCGCCTAAGGGCACGGACCGGCTCTCGAATTTTCAGGTTTGTGAACACGAAAGGAATGTAGGTACAGTAAGCCCTTGCTATAAGGGGCCCAGATGTGATTAACAGAATCTGTGGTTATGCAGCTGTGAATTTCTGGAGATGCTGAGGCTTTGAGAAAGTTCTGTAGTTAGAAAACTATTTAAAATTAAAATAAACTCCCATATGGAAATATTTACGCAATCACATTGTGTGTTTCTATAATTATTGCGTGTCTTGATCATATATCCTATGGTGAACTTCCGTGAATACCTCTTTATCTCGGTTATAGAGGACATCGGCGATAATATGCCCACATTAATCCGTCATAACGAGTGTTTACTGTTATGTACAGAGTGATTCTTATTTATTGTCGGGGTTTCAGTGGCCTATAATTTTCAAATCGGAAAGAACAAAATAAAATTGTTTATGGCATATAGAAACGTAACTCAAAAAGATTTATTTTATTAATTCTATAAGTAATAAACTTTNTTTTGAGTAACACTTTGATATTGCATCAGCAGTCTCGTTTTATTTGTTCCAGTTTGAAAATTATAGGCCACTGAAACCCCGACAATAATTTAGAATCACTCTCTATATATTTTCAGCGCTTTTCTGTCTACATTCCCCCTAATATCTTCATGGCGTGGTGCTGTATTAACAAGGATAAATTTACCTCTACTTAATATTCCGTACATGCGCTTTATCTTCTGTGATACATGGAGCTCTGACTCAGACATAGGTAGCTTCATAATAATAATTGAATTCAACTCGCTGTTTATTTACTTGCGGAGCGCAACAGCCAATGGCCAATTACAAATCAGCAGGAATACAAACAACAGCAATATGATTGCACAGGACAAAACAAAAAAGAATCAACAAAAACAAATAAAAATTAATCAGTTTAGGCTTTTGAGACTCAAACAAGATTTACTAAAAATATATGTGAAGTTGCATTTGTGTTTGAAACACATCTACCTGAAGAACAACTGAATGTGTTGAAGTTATGAACGCTCCGAGTAGGAACCCAAAGGCTGACTATTTCGAAAACAGAGGAGCCATATTTAGTGCCACTGGAACGTCAATTGAGAACAAAGCATCGAAGTGACGATTCCTATTATAAAATGAGAACAAATTTAATCTTTCCAATAAATTATTATATAAATGTTCCATATCTTTGAAAAACACTATCGTGGTAAAGGGCTGCAATTTTCTTTGTGTGCCCTCAAGTTTATTGGAATCAGTAACCGTAACAGATTGTAGCTGCCCTGGGTGATTATGATGATGGAGAATTTGGTGGAATGAAGATTGGCAGGGAAAAAACGAAGTACTCGGAGAAAATCTGCCCCAGCGCCACTTTGTCCACCACAAATCCCACTTGATCAGACCCGGGCTCGAACCCGGGCCGCCGCAGTGGGAAGCCAATGACTAACCGCTTGAGCTATGGCGCGGCCGAGTTTAGATCTTACTAGAACAAAATACAGCATAAGTAGATGTTCTAAGGTGGTAAAAAAATGTTACGAGTATTTTACGAATTTTTTTTGTCTCATTTCCCTGGCACTACAGCCCAGTAGGCCTAGGCCTACCTCCATGAAATTCTCTGTTCACATTTTACGAATTAGCCCTACTAATTTCCTTGCACATGATGAAAGAAAATCGACATGACAATAAAAATTAAGTTTACATCAATATGCAAACCCAAATCCTTAATACACTCTGCTCGCTACATAAAGGAAGTTCCAAGTGTGTACAGGTCATTCAGAAAGTTCGTCTTCCTAATGAAAGAGATAAATCTAAATTTACTGAAATTAGGCTTCAAAAAAATTTCCAAACACCATTTATATACACAATCAATATCTGACTGTAGAAGTAAACCGTCACTAGGCGAACTAATTACTTGATATCCTTGAAGGTCATCAGGGAAATGAAGACAGTTAGAATGATTAATTACGTCACATAGACCATTTATAAAAATAGTAAAAAGCAAAGGCCCTAAAACTGACTCCTGATGTACGCCTCACTGCACGACAAAAAGCAAATAAAGTAAAGTAAGTAAAATAAAGTAAATGTATCCCTGTAACAGACCCAGAGGGTTGTGAGATGTTGAGGTTCCCACATTTTCTAGACAATCGGCTCATAGATGGCGGCAAGGTTGTCAGCCTTACGCGCCGGCCGCCCTTTAGCCCCAAGAATATTCCTGTTATAGGCTGAGTCGACCCCAGGGCCATAGTGCAGCTAGAAGGTTTAGGTCGATTAAAAAGTAATCCATTGACCTCATCGGGACTTGAACCCGCGATCTTCCGGCTTGTAGCATAGTGCCTCAACCAACTACGCTACTGCTTGCCTCCGGATAAAGAAAGTATACCAGAGAAACGTACGCGATAATGTCTGTCTGTTTAATAAATGAGAAACTAGGTTAAGTTACCGGAAGATAATCCATAGTTACGGAGTCTGTGGTGAAGCAGTGCATGTGGAAGAATGACTAAGGCATTACTAAAGTCAAAATCCCCGAGCAAAATCACACTATAATTTAGGTATCTAATCTATTTTCTAAAAAGCTGAAGTAATTTTTAATAATATCAACCTTGATGCCGGGAACGAAATAACGATTGTCAATAAGTTGTGGCCATCAGGTGCAGTAAATTCTATCCATATACAATTCTTCAAAATATTCAAGGTCATATCTACGTTTAGCGCCAAAAACAGCTTCAGAAACAGCAACCAAAGCTCTTACGCCACGCAATTTAATGCAACATTATCTGTCAGAGCAATATGCAGTATAACTTTCAGGGAAAAAGTTCTAATAATTATAAAAAATCAAGTAATAATTTGGAAGTGGATAAGTAAAATATATATGCATTTACAACTGATACACCTGAAAATCTTCTGGGTGGTGACGCCGTGTAGCCCGGTATGAGTTCATCGATGTTTCGCAGGCATATACTACTTCCATCTTCAGGGTGGAAGAGAGCCAAACAATCAAGCAACACGAAGTAAATAGCCGCCAATATAACCTCATATCCATCCTTAGCAATAAATATGACGAATGAGTTTGACTGCATAGAAAGGGCAAAAAAAGTACGCCGCATTGTGATGTGTAACTGTTTTTATGTCTCTTTGAACTATTCTTAAATCAGGACGCGACCTTGGTCTTATCAGCATACGTATAATCAACATTCTAACGCCCTTCACTCTCTCCTTAAAATTTTAGGCATAAATATCACTGAATGTCATTTTTATAGTATATTTAACCACGTTAACTACGCTTATGACCTTTGTATGGCACATATTTTTAACATAAGTTCTCCTTCAAGTCAAAGAAGTTGCCTCGTTGAAATAATCTTTAGGCAGCTCAGTAGCTTCAGGGAAGTGAAATTCATTCGATGGACACAAAACTGATTCATAAATTCCTGGCCTTTTATAGAATCCTAAGGATTATCACCGTAAAGACTACTGTCTTCTGCAGGACTGCATGTAATGGGAGAAATATTCTGCTCCCATCTTCAGGGTAGAAGAAGAATCATTACGCTTCATTCTTCTAAAATAATAAGAGATGCAGCACTGTCCTCCGAAACGTCTGTAAACTTACACCAGATCACACTGTGTCACATCCCAGAAGACTGTAATCTTTGTAGTTACCGCTGTGATAACCTCAAATTTCGCTATCATTACTCGCCAGAGCCAGAAGAAACAAATCCCACATTTCAGCAACCCATTTCTTCTAGAACCATTTTAAGATTTTGAGATCTATTTTAGTATATTATCTTCTTACCTACCTAGTTCTTCTTAATTGTTTCTTTCTTTCTGGCATTTCCATCAAAACTTTGCATGCTTTCCTCTTCTCTCCCATGTCAGCTACATGCCCTGCCCATCACATCTTCCTTGCTTTCGCCATTCTAATTATATTTCGGAAAGAGTAAAGTCCTCATTGTACAATTTTCTCCAGTCTCTTATTATTTCATCCCTTTCGGTTCCAAATATTCTCCTGAACACCCCGTTCTCAAATAACTTCAGTCTTCGTCCTTCCCTTAATAACAGGGACCAATTTTTACACCCATAGTGGATTGATTTGTTCGGCCTCATAGTATGCACCAGTTTCCGAAATGCCGAATTTGCTACCCACTGAAGTAGGTCAAACTGTGAAGTTTACTGAAATAAAGTTTTTTTTTTTTTTTTTAAACTTTGTGTCGTGTCATGGTCAGCTGCTTGTTCACAGACAAGGCCCTACTCACGACTGAACTGCGAAAATGCCGTCTTACCCAGCGAATTCAAGGAAGTACAGTTGGCAGCTCTAAGCTCGACCTCTAGAAAAGTAATTGTTAATTTTGTTTATTACGCCGTGTAAGAGTACCTGAGTCGATCTCGCTGGCTCCGTAGTCTTGGCAGTACACTGTCTTCGTCCTGTCAAACACTGGGATCGTAGGTTCCAATCCCGCTTCGGGGTATAGTTGTCCCTGTGCTTAATTAATTAAATACTATATCACGATAATGTATAGAGGCGTGGAGGTATAGCTCCAGCATTCTTGGCCTCGGCATTAGATGGAGGTGAGTGGGCAGCTCCACGCCACGGCCGCTTTACCTCTCCGGGGAAGTAGCCCCGGTACCCACAGGATAGGAGGCTGGGTGGGCTCCAGAGTCGGTCTTGACTCTGTGGAGAAGAGAATATTCTTGACCCTGTCGGGATTCCAACCCCGGTCACATATAATGAAACACCGTTTTTAACACTCCGGGGTGATGAGAAGCTAACAAAATGTGTATCTTTTACTCTTCTTGGTTGTTGCACCGTGCAGAATGGTTGCTTAGTTTACTCTTCAACTCTGAAGATAGAGGCAGTTCTTTCTTCCGAATCATCTGTGAACTTATACCGGACTACAAGACGTCATATTCCATTACACTTAATACGGATCTTCACTGCCGGGAGAGCTTCATGAGCCTGTCACTAGAATTCTTTCTCTTGCAATGGGCATGCCCATGACAGTGGCATTCTGAAAATGGCCGTCAGGAGGCACTGAACTTTATGCGGCAGCAAGCAGCGGCGGCCGCGACCGCGACGGCCACTGTGCGCTCACTGATCACTTCTAAACAGTTCTAGTAGCTATGTGGAGGCGAGCGGTATCCAGCTGGCTCGCCAATGCACCGTCGCATCCAGCTACAGAAATTCCTTCACCTCGCGGTTTGCCGATCATTGGGACGACGTTGGATCTGATAGCGGCGGGCGGTGCGCCGAGATTGCATGAGTACGTGGACGCCAGACACCGTCAATTAGGGCCAATATATCGGGAATCTATTGGTCCTGTAAACGGTGTGTTTGTTGCTGACCCGAATGAAATGAGACGTGTGTTTACTCTTGAGGGTAAATATCCTAAACATATATTGCCTGATGCCTGGGTACTCTACAACAAGATGTACGGTTCTAAGCGAGGTCTATTTTTCATGTAAGTATCTATCACTTGTTTTGTATGGTTGTGAAAGATGGTCTCTTTTTTTTTTATTGCTAGTGGGGTGGAACTAAGTTCCTTGTACTGCGGCCACTTCTGGCCTATTGTACCAGCCCCAGATGATAGGTGATGGTGATTGTGGAGCAATTGGTGGAATGAAGATTGGCAGGGGAAACCGAAGTACTTGGAGAAAACCTACCCCAGCGCCACTTTGTGAAAGATGGTCTCTTTTTTTTTATTGCTAGTGGGGTGGAACTAAGTTCCTTGTACTGCGGCCACTTCTGGCCTATTGTACCAGCCCCAGATGATAGGTGATGGTGATTGTGGAGCAATTGGTGGAATGAAGATTGGCAGGGGAAACCGAAGTACTTGGAGAAAACCTACCCCAGCGCCACTTTGTCCACCACAGATCCCACTTGACCAGACGCGGGATCGAACCCGGGCCGCCACGGTGGGACGCCAGTGACTAACCGCTTGAGCTTTGCGCGGCCCAACCGGTCTCTTACTCTGAGGTAAAAGTAAAGTTGTCCCTGTGCTTAACTAATTAAGCACTACGCCATGAAGGCATATGGGGGGGTGGATATATAGATCTACATTTTCTTGACCTCGGCACTAGTTGGAGGTGAGCGGTCAGCTTCACGCCCTGGCCGCTTTACCTCTGGGAAAGAATTCCCGGTACCCATTGTATAGGAGGTTGTGTGGACCACAGAGACGGTCTGGACGACGTGAAAAAGGGAAAATTCTTGACCCTACCGAGACTCGAACTCCGAACTCTCGGTCATCCAGCCCGTAGCCAGTCTCTATACTGACTGAGCTATCCCGCGGAGAGTACAGACCTTAAATGGCATAGCCAGTGCAATCGAAAACATGAGGAAGCTGCGTAAACTTCTCTGTCACAAGTTTGAGAACAATTGATAGGTAAGAACAGCCCCTAACGTGACCATACCTTGTCTCTTTGCGCACGTTTTATGTTCTGAGTTGAAACAAGATCTTACCGGAAAAATCCTGGACCCGCGTCGCTTAGACACGGTAAGTTATCAGCAGGGTGTACCACTACGTGAAGTGCGTTCACCTGTGCAACCAAACAGGAAGTCAGCCAGAAGCTGAGAGGCGGTTGGGAGTCCAGTGATCGGCCTTTGAAATTCTAAAAAAGCAAAATCATCTTCTTAAAAAAACTGTTGAAGAATTTAACAGTTCTGTGCAGAAAAATCTGGAGATGCAGTAGATCATCGAGTTAAAAATTTAATAGGAACAAAATACCTTTCTTAAAATTTTTAATTTAGTAAATGTGTATCGAAGGAAGCTGACAATCAGTGTTCGATTCCCAGCAAAAACAAAAAGTTTCCTTTAGCTACTACATTTAGACATCTCTGGGAAAAATTCACTCCCAGATGTAGCGATACCGGAGGCTCTTTGCTCGAGACAGAGCGGTCGAAGGAAGAGTTCAGCTGACTCCATCTATCGCTGAAGATATGACAGCTCACTGCCTGCCTCAACCTCCCACACTTCTTCATGGCATCATGCTTAATTAAACACAAGGATAAGATTAAATATACCACAAAGCACAATCACTATTTCCTGTGCTTGTTTGAATTAAAGTAATACTGATAGAGATAAGTTAAATCTGTGTCATTGCCAGTAGAGTTTCTAGTCGTGAGTTCTGCATCTACAAGAAAAATGACAATCGTGGCTTATTTTTTTTATTGCTAGTGGGGTGGGACTAAGTTACTTGTACTGCGGCCACTTCTGGCCTATTGTACCAGCCCCAGATGATAGGTGAGGGTGATTGTGGAGCAATTGAAGGAATGCAGATTGGCAGGGGAAACCGAAGTACTCGGAGAAAACCTGCCCCAGCGCCACTTTGTCCACCACAAATCTCACTTGACCAGACCCGGGATCGAACCCGGGCCGCCGCGGTGGGAAGCCAGCGACTAACCGCTTGAGCTATGCCTCAGTCGCGCCTTACTTTATGTTCTAATATTACATACCAGAAAAGAACCGCGATAGCTCAGTCAGTATAGTGACGGGCTACTGGTTGGACGGCACAGGAATTGTTTTTTGATACCCAGCAGGGTTAAGAGATTCTTGTCTTCCTTACAACATCCAGACACGTCCTGAATTCCAGCCTCCTATATAAATGGTTCTCGGGGGCTATTTCCCTTGGGGTAACGTGGCCGGGGCTTGAAGCTGACCGTTCACCTCTATCTAGTGCCAAGGTCAAGGACAGTGGAGCTATACCACCACTCCCCCATATGTCTATATGTCTTCATGGCGTGGTGCTTAATTAAATGAGCACAGGGACAACTTTGCCTTTTACCTTATAGAATCATAAAATTCGCCATAAATTATGTTCTTTTAATGCTTACTGATACTGGAGAGTGTAGAGTTTTATAGTTTATACAGTTCAGCCGCTAGCCACTAGTCCAGACCTAACACTCCGCGCGAGTATGACCAAGGTCAACACCCTTCCTGCTTTTATGGTGGCTCAGACCTCCTTGTAAACAGTGCCAAGCATACTCCATATTTTGGACTTTGAAAATTACGTCAAGAGGAAGACAAAAAATAAAGAATTCTACACACTATCTGCATGTAATACCTTAGATGCTTACACAAGTCAATAAGGGCATTCTAACATAAAAATACATGCAAGAATTGAGGTTTTCACGGCGGTGACTATGAAGGAAGCAGTCTTCAGGGATGTGACACCGTGTAGATGTGGTGTTAACCGACGTTTCGGAGTTGCCACATTCCAGAAGACTGCTTTCTTCATAAAAATACATTCTTAAACTGATTCTTATATGCCGGGATAGCTCAGAAGGTATAAGGACAGGCTGGACTGCCGAGATTCGATTCCCGATAGAGCCAAGGGATTTTTCTCTACTCATAATGTCCAGACCGGCTCTGGGATTCACCCAACCTGCTCCTCAGTAGGTCCTGGGATGTTCTTCCCCGTGGGTAAAGCATCCGGGGAGTGAAGCTGACCTCCATCTAGTGCCGAGGTCAAGAATGTTAGAGCCGTACCTCCACCCCTCCTTACGTCTTTATGATGTGGTGCTAAATTTATTAAGCACAGGGACAACTTTAATTTTAACTTTAAATTGATTGTAACATCCTGATTCTAAACCTAAGTACACATATTTTCCATTGCCTTGTAGTATTTTTTAATAATTGAACCAGCGCATGTCTTCTTTCCCCTTTCGTTTTTCTTCTAAGGTCCTTATAATTTTATTAAACCATAACGTGAGAAAATATTTTATTTTCTTCCTCTTCTTCCCACTTTGGAGCAATGGGCTGATTTTTCAGTTTCATTAAAATTTTACAGACGGTAGGACTCCTTGGACGGGTGATCAGCTCTACCTCAACACAGGACAACACAAACACAGAATAAACACACACACCAAACATCTATGGCCTTGTATGGGATTCGAACCCACGTACCTGCCTTAAGACTGCTCGGCTACCGTGACCGGCAAAATATTTTATTACTGATCGAAAATTATTCAAATTTAAATATCACCATTAACATAAATTGCGTAGTAAGTGGCATATATGCCGCGCCATAGCTCAAGCGGCTAGTCGCATGGCTTCCCACCGCGGCGTTCCGGGTTCAATCCCGGGTCTTGTCAAGTGGGATTTGTGGTGGACAAAATAGTGCTGGGTTTTCTCCGAGTACTTCGGTTTCCCCTGCCAGTCTTCATTCTACCAAATTCTCCATCATCATAATCACCCGGGGCAGGCTACAATAGGCCAATCAGTGGCCGCCGTGCCGAGTGGTCCCAGTTGGACTCCACTTCCCACTAAGCGAATTAAAAAAATTAAGTGGCATATATATCCATATTCAAACAGTGCCGTGTAACATAATGCCTGTACGTGTCACTTTTTTTTTCGTTTTTGTGATCGGTGTACCAGATTTAATAAAAAATCTTATTTCTTACACTCTATCGGATAAAACAGTGGAAATTTGTTTCTCTGTGTTATTATAAAGTAAAGAAATGACAGCAGTTGGAACGTATATACCAAATATGGGCCTCACATAAGTTCTAGAAGAATCCATTTTTTTTACTTTGCACACCTCAGATTCTTCCAGCCGCACAATGGTCCTGGGATCGACTCAGCCTCTAGCAGAAATGAGTACCAGAAATCTTCCTGGGGGGGTAAATGGCGGCCGGCGCGTAAGGCTGACCACCTTACCGACATCTGTGAGCCCATTGCCTAGAGAAAATATGAGAGCCTCGACATCTCACAACCTTATGGGCCTCCATGGCCTCTTACAGGGATATCTTTATCTTTTTTACCTTTAGACCTCAGTATCTTTGACTACAGATGTCTCTGCTGGAGTGTCACAGATTAATGTTCCTTATCTCCTGTTAAATATTCACCATATAATTGTAATCTATGCAGTTTATTTTGTTAAGCAAATGAACATGGTATTTCTATAGCTCATATAACTCCGACAGATGCTTCCTTCTCAATGTGGAGACTCTGGTTCAATCCCGGGTGACTTCGTGTGAAATTCGTGCTGTGTGAAATGTCACTGAACTAGTTTTCTCTCTGAGTTTCTTAGTTTCCCCCCGGGTAATCATTATTCTATAATTGCTGTGCACTCATCAATGGCCGGCGTCTGAGGTATGCGCTAGCCTTGCTGAGGCAGCATATTGTCAGTACCTCGGTATTTAAATTTGTGGTTACGCCCTTGACCCAGCATTTAACTGGTTACAGCAGTGTTCCTCAGCCTTCTTCTATAAATTATCTCTTTTAATAATGTTTTTGAAGTACCCCAGTTGCTTAAAATTTTCAGACACATTTGTTTCCACCTCTGCAACATACTTGTTTAAACAATTTGATCTTAATTTGTTATTTGGAACAAATTGCCTATTAGCAATTAACTTGTCACCGTACAAAAATCTTTAATCAGTTACAACTTAAAACAAAAATTCTGGCATTTCTGTTGTCTTCACGTATCCCCAGACTTTTTTCGCTCGCCCCTAAGGGTACGCGTACCATCGAGCGAGAAACACTTCGGTACAGAGTATGGAAATTCGTTTTTAGGACAACGGCGAAGAAGAAAACGTAAGATGAGGCTACGTACATGATTAAATCAAGACTGATGGGGTGGGAACGTAGCATGAATAAGGCATGTACGAGTACACAGAATCTTGGTTGAAAAATATCAAGTATGCAGGACACATGAAAGATCGTAGGGTACTATTAAAATTAATTTTACAAAAACATTATGTATCTTTGAGCACGGATTCTATAAAAGTATGGGATTTTTGACGACCTAAGCAACTATCAGCTTGTCAAGAAAAGCTATCTGTTGTGTGGTTAACTTTTGGTTTGTTTGTTCAGGAAAAATTTCGTGGTTTATGCAAGTCAGTTAATATTTTCTTGGGGGTGAGGGGGGAAATTCAAGAAAATTATGTTGGACCTGTCATGTGGCTAGGATGGAGCGCACGAAGGTTGCATACGGAAATTGGGTAGGAGAAACGTCCACATGGAAGAGACGGAGAAAAAGATGGAAAGAAAACATCAAGATGGCTGCCAGAGGTACATGTCACTAGACTGAGAGGTGGAACTTGCCCGGAATCGTGTCCAGCCTCGAACTTTGTTATTAACCGCGTTGAACTTTCGTATGCCCTTGTTGATAAGCAAGTTCATGTAACAAAATTATGGGCCTATCTCTTCAAAGAGATCAGGGTGTTAAATTAATATTTAAGGTTTAACTAAATCGTTTTATCTGAAGGTTTTTTATTTGGTGTTGAATGTGGATGGAAATATGGCCGTCAAAGGTGTCGGGTCAGGATTTATGTAGTGATGCTAGCTTATTTCACGCACTATCCAGGCGTGTACTGTAGAGACAAGAAACCCTGTCACGATAGAAGGTAGCTTGGACGAAATTCGAACCAGATTCCTCCTGGTTAGAAGACTGAAGAGTCAGCCCTGCAACGAAATAGCAATACATCTGGCAGGACACCAATACGTGGTGTGTAACACCGCGTTTTCCTTACACTGAAACATCCGGGGTGCCCTATCCGATGTAGTGGCCAGGCTAAGGATTGGACCATCGATGGGTCGGTGTTGAATTCTCGGTAGGAGCGTCCAGACAAATTGTGGGGCACACCCAGCCTCCTATCCAGTGGGTAAAGTAAAAAAGAAGTAAAGGTATCCCTGTGACAGGCCGTGGAGGCCCATAGGATTGTGAAGTGTTGAGGTTCCCACATTTTCTAGACAATCGGCTCATAGATGGCGGCTAAGTTAGCCCTACGCGCCGGCCGCCCTTTACCTCCAATAATATTCCTGGTACTCATTTCTGTTAGAGGCTGAGTCGACCCCAGGGCCATAGTGCTGCTGGAAGTATTAGGTCAATTGAAAAAAGAAAAATCCAATGACCTCATCGGGACTTGAACCGACGACCTTCCGGCTTGTAGCATAGTGCCTCAACCAACTACACTACCGCGTGCCTATCCAGTGGGTACCAGTGCCTTTATCCCTGGAAGTAAAGCGGCTGAGGACATTAAGTTGACCACTCTTCCGCCACCTGGCGCCGAGGTTAAGAATCCTTTAAGCTGTACCACCACTGTCCCGTACGTCTTCGTGGTATGGCGATTAATTAAGCACAAGACACAATTCTATGCCATGTATTCTGAGATATTGACTGCGTCGTGTAGTAAGTCACAGATAAATCGACATCTGTCTTCGAGGTATCGATGAAATATAATATCCGTTTATATTACGATCAGCAAGTCCGATATCAGTGTCTCCATATCCTGTGAACGCGAATGTGAAGTGTGAATAATGCAGTGAACCATCGTAGCTCTTCTTATACTCATGGGAATTGACCTACAGCGGTCAAGGTGACCCCAAACATGTAAAATAATATTAATGCCTTCTACTGTGAAACATCTGAATTTATAAAACAATAGTTAATATTAATACAGCTATTTTAAAGGGGTACGAGGTAGTGTAGTTGGTTGAGGCACTATGCTACAAGCCGGAAGGTTGCGAGTTCGGTTCCCGATTTCAATAGTTGTTTTTAAATTTACCTAACTCTTCCAGCCGCACTGTGGCCTTGGTTCCCCTAAGCTTCTGACAGACATGAGTACCAGGAATCTTCCTGGGTGGTAAAGGGCGGCCGGGGCGTAAGGCTGACAAACTTACCGCCATCTGTGAGCCGAATGTCTAGAGAAAATGTGGGAGCCTCGATGCCTCACAATCCTGTGGGCCTCCACAGCCCGTTACAGAGATAGCTTTACCTTTTACCTTGAGCGTTATTTACAAAAATGTAGAATTATCTTAGACAACTGATTTTGAGGGAGATGAAAAATGCTCGTCTCTCAAGGAAGGGTGTACGGACCTTCAGTTATTCCTCGTTACTATTTCACAGTAAGTAAATTAAGTTGACCCAGGTAATTAATTAATTAATACCATACCATAAAGGCGTATGGGGGAGTGGAGATATAGCTCAACCATTCTTGATCTCGGTACTAGATCGAGGTGAGTGGTCAGCTTCACGTCTTGGCCGCTTTACCCCAGAGGAAAGACCCCCCCCCTGGCATGCATTGTGTAGGCTCCAGGGCCGGTCTGAATGCTGTGGAGTAAAGACAAATCCCTTGCCCCTTTCAGGAATTGAACCCCGGCCGCCCAGCCTAAAACCCGGCGCTATACCGGCTCTATGACGTATAAACACTAAAACTGGTATTAAGGAGATACTTACTCGCTAAATATACTATCTTAATTTGGGGTACTTGTTGTACTCTCCGGTTTATTTCTCGATGTGAACCATGGCTGGCACTTCGAGATACTCTTTGCCTGCTTCCTTTGAATTCATACGGCTGAGTATGCATGATACTGTGTGATCTCTCGTTTGAAACACCGCTGGCTGTTACTCCTGTAACACAATGCCATGAATTTGTATTTTTTTAAATTATATTTGTAGAATTCAATGCAAGTTTATGTTGTAATCTCAATGTTCCTATTGTGAGTGCAGACATCCACGTAATTTATGGCCTTAACGCTGACTGTTGAAAGCTGACAGAGATAAAAATGAATACAATTGAATGCAAGCCAGAAACTTGTTCTCTAATTTCGCAGGTCTTATTTCTGTTCTTTGTATCGGCGTGAATGTTTGTATTGTTGGCAGCCTTTTTGTATTATTTTTTATTCTCTATCCCCCCCCCCCTTTCCTACAACCCTATTAGGTCTTCGTCTCGTTTTCCGGAACCTCCGTTCCAGCGCCTTCGGCGGTCAAATATTGGCTTTCGTTAATTTTCCATTTTTAGGTTTTTTTTTCTGTACTGTCAAGACTCCTGACTTTTTGTTTACCTTGGCACCTTCTGTCTTGCAGCATATCAAAGAATAGAAGTAAAAAGGTAAGCGAAACTGATTGGAAATTTGGGAAAATATGGAATTCCCCATCTCCAAGCATCATTAAGCCTGGGGCCACACGAGCGGACAAAAAGCGTCCCTTGTAACGAACGTCGTGACGTCCGTTGTAGAAATAAACAAGAGAGTCGAATGCTACGCTTTCTTTTGGCTCCATTTCAGACAAAAAACTACGCACCACACCTACGTCCGTCATAAAGTACGTTCTTTGCAACGGACGTACTTCGTGCGCTCGTGTGGCCCCAGCCTAACATGTACTCGTATGTGAGGAACGACGAACGAACTCAATGCTATTCTTAACCACGGCAGGAGAGCAAAAGTTAGTGGTTAGCTTTACGCTTCGGCTCCTTTTCCTTGTTAACTGACATGTCAGTTCGTACAGGAATTGCACAGTTTTGCAGACATGTTGATGTTTAATATATTAGCACAGTTTTACAGAGTGACGTTGATTTTTGCAGTGTCCTTGTTTCGCAATCGATTTCACGACTTTAAGCTTTGACTGTTGGCAGGAACGGTGAGGAATGGCTACATTTCCGACGTATCATGAACAGACACTGGCTAATGCCAGGCAGTGGATACGAAGTGATTGGACCGTGCGACTTCGTGGCCACCGAACTCGTTGACCGATGGACGAGGAAGTACAACGGCCGGGAAGTCATCGGCTTGGAGAGCGAGTTGTACCGATGGGCTATCAAGAGTGAGTTTCTTATTAAACGCAGATATATTGTGCTCTCATGCCATGGTAGACACCAGGGCCTTCTTCAAAAGGGTGGTGCAGCCAATTTTCTAAGTAGACAGCCGGTGGGCCGCGCCGTAGCTCAAGCGGTTAGTCGCTGGCTTCCCACCGTGGCGGTCCGGGTTCGATCCCGGGTCTGGTCAAGTGGGATTTGTGGTGGACAAAGTGGCGCTGGGGCAGGTTTTCTCCTAGTACTTCGGTTTCCCTTGCAATCTTCATTCCACCAATTGCTCCACAATCACCCTCACCTATCATCTGGGGCTGGTACAATAGGCCAGAAGTGGCCACAGTACAAGGGCCTAGCAATAAAAAAAAAAGTAGACAGCCAGTTTTCCAAGAGGAGCAGCCAGTTTTCTAATTGGGGCAGCTTTCCAAGTGGGGCAGCCAGTGTTCCAAGTGGGACAGCCACCCGCCATGGTGGGAAGCCAGCGACTGACTGCTTGAGCTATGGCACAGCCATACATGGACCCTTAGATAAAGTGATACATAGAACAAACCAAACTAAGCCAAAATCAAAATGGCTTGATAAAAATTGGTGCACAATACCAAATTATTAAAGTTGTTATTACGGGACAGACTGGCATGAAATAATGTATGGTTTTCAAATTCCAGTTTTCTAGAGTTTATATGAATGTGTTTAGAAATGTTTACTTCTACATGCACCTATTTCCTGTAGCTGAGAATAAACTGTTTTCACAACCTTATGGCAAAGCACCTTTATGTTTTGCAGTAACAGTAGCAGTGCTGATGGGAGACAAATATTCGAAGAATCAGCAGCGAATTGAAGACATGGTGGAACATTTCACATCCTTTATTCGCCTCATTTTCCAGGAAAGTGCACGCTTGTCCCTCATCCCAGCAACAGTCGCAGAGTTCCTTAAAATTCCAGCATGGAGGAATTTTGTTTCAGCTGTTGATGAAGCCCTTGCCGTAGGTGAGAAGTTCAGCAGTTTTACATATTTCTGTACTGATATGTGTAATACTGGAACACACCTGTTCGTCTTTTCTATTTGTGGGAAGAGAAATAATTTCGTAAATGTAAAGCAAAAATAATTGTGTTGCATTTTTACATAATAAGCAAAATTTGTAATTGATTACCAGTTTTATATTTAAAATTTGAAGTTCTCAAGATAGTGGCTATGAAGATTATAGTCATCTGGGATGTGACGCCTTGCAGTTTGGTACATAGGTACTACTGTTTCAGATGAATCATCTGCCTTCATCTTCAGGGTACAAACCCACTGAAGAGAAAGGCAGCAGTTTCTCTGAAACGTTTTTAGATCTGACCTCTGGCTTATGTGCCACTAGATGTGTTACTGGAAGCAGCAGCATATTGCTTGCAGCGTATTGTCGGAAGAAGGGAGGGTAATGCGCTTAAGGAAGGTCACGTTATATATGACCAACAGACACTACAATCCTTATCTCAGTTTACTTGACCTCACCCACTTCACAGAGTATTAAGAATGGTTGGCCAAGTCTGAAAACGTGGATGGTAAAAGATTACATGGCCAGATCTAAAACACAAACACTAAAAGACAATATGGTGTCACAACTTAGAAGTACACAATCTGAACAATAACCACTGTGTATTTAGCATCTCTTATTCACAGTCTTATGTGCAACACCACTCCCCACAGAACTTGTTAACTTTGAAAGTGTTAAAGGTTTAAAAGCTCACTACATGTTTAGGCCAATGTGGCCTTCATCAGGTGTTAAAATCTTTTTGATGAGGAAAGTGCTGTCTTCTGTTGTTAATAAATATGCAAGTCTCTTTGATGTGCTCGTGTGTTTGTAACATGTATGAATTTCCTCTTAGGATTCATGTATGTGAAGTTTTCTATATGTCATGTGATTACCTATTTGTGTACTTACTGAGTTGGTGCAGTGTGTTCTTCCTTTCTGTGCGTTTTGCTGTGTGTATGTATAACAAGAAGAACCAGTCAACTCAGCAGAACATTCAGGAACAAGACACAGCATACTTAAGATTTTACTGTACAGAGGGATGTAATTTGGTATGGTTCATGTGTGTTTTGGGATATGTTAATGTAACTGTATAGCATTTTCCTCCAGCATGTGAGTAATCTCTTTACTGACTGGGCTGTCCTGCTTTGTACAAACTTCTCCAGTGAAATATAAATGGAAGTTTTAATGTGTTTCATCTGATGTAGTTTTTGGAAAGGTATCATAAAGAGAAATATTTTATGCTTGCAGCAAACAGTCTGATCTCTGTGCTTATGCCTGAATGTCAGAATGGTGAAGGATTACTGGGTGCCCTGTTGGCAGAGGAAATAGAACACAACGATGTTGTCCGCATTATGGTTGATCTCTGCATAGCAGCAGGAGACACAGTAAGTGACTGGCAGTGACAGATTTAGGGCTAAACAGCTAATTGGGATCATTTATGGACTTGCTTGCTTACCAGGCTGTACATAGTAATTATTTTTGGACTTCTGGCTTGACTGCATATTAGACTAGTAAATATCTCTATATAACTGTATTTTATAGACTAATTTACTCATTTTAAAAGAAATTAAGCAATCATAAACTCTGCAATTATGAAATTTGAGGGCTGTCTGTACCTTTCTTTTGCAGTGAATTATTTCTAAAGATATTTTTGCTGTAAAAGATAATTTTTGATGTGTGGTATTTTATGAGGAATATCAAGATTCTCAGAACTCTTAGCTACATGTACGTCAAATTTCATAACTGTAGAGCTTAAGTTACTTACAGATGTATGTTTAAATTTTATGAGTGATTAAGTGAATTTTTGTTTCAAAGATATTAATGCCATTTAATATCTGATTACTATTATTCTAGGTATATTTTAATATCTTTTGGTTGTACTGTTTGTCGGAGTAGGAGAACATTTTGACACTCAGTACAAAATATTTAATGTCAATGGTGTCTTGAAGGAGAATGAATCCTTAGAGATGAAAATAATTTCACATAGACCATTTTCGTCTGGTTTGTTCCATTTATCTCAAAATTGTCAGTCCATTGGGATATAAATATGATATAGATAGATATAGATATCATATAGAATTGCAGCATAATATTTATCAAAATTGTAATATTCCTCTTTCAAACAACTTGCCTTATTTCATACCTTTTTTGCCTTTGCATAACTGTTCTCCCTGTTTCTCTTACTCATGGTCTGTTCCAACAGATTGCCAGCAGCATACAATGGATGATGTATTTGCTTGCCAGAAATCCAGACTTGCAAGATGAATTGAATGCAGAGTTGCTGGAAGTGCACAGACCTGAAGACATTGTACAACTTCCCCTGGTGCGTGGTACGATGAGGGAAGCTCTCCGTCTTTATCCTGTTGCTCCATTCCTCTCACGATATATGCCTGAGGACAGCATGATTGGAGGTTATCGTGTTCCATCAGGGGTTAGTATAAGCACTTTATATGTACCATAGTTTTCTTTCACCAACTTCCATTATTCTACACAAGAGAAGACTCCAGAAATACAATTTATTTCTATTAGGCACTTGACAAACTTCAGTCACCCATAGTCCTGCAGCATTCTTCAGGGAAGTGTTATTAAAATATTAAGAACAAGGAACAACTGTTCTATGCTACTGAATTTGTTTCTTGCACCTCACATATGATAATAAATATTTTGTTTAATTCTTTAAAAACTGAATCTTGAAGGACCCGAAGGCACTGTCAGAATGAGTTATTTTTCACAGTAAGCTTGTGAGAGTCATGATCCAAAGAAAAATAAAGATTTGACATGCCTCCACACTTTGCAGGGGCATTCAAAGTGGAAAACACTGGGTGTATTCATATTTCATGAAGAACTTGTGACAATGCACAAGTACTCCACACTCAAAAAGAGGTTAAGTTTTTAATGGAACAGAAGAGACTATATTTACATTCCCTAGATCCTTCATAGTGCCAAGCCAAGGATGTCAACAGTGTTATACGATTGCAATACTTAACACTAATACAAATGTAATTACTTAGCTGTTACAGCTATTTACAGAATCTTGTTAGAATATTGTATTATACAGAGAAAAATAATGATACCAAAGAAATATTTTCTTCATACATATTGACAGTTTTCAAGTAAAGAAATTCTTCTACAAACTGAGAATTAGAATTAGGCTTATATTTTATTTACATTTACATTTACGTATACATTTACAGAGTGTGGCTAAGCCCCAGAGATGTAAGACCTGTAAACCAAGACTAAAAGTCTGGCTGCAATTACTTGACAGAGACAAGTGGGCAGTCACATTTCTGAGGCATTTTAAAGTATATGAGCATTGACGATGTAAACATAATTCACTACTGAAATATTTATGGAACTAGTTTCAGATCTTCTTTATTTTTCCATTAGGACCTCATCTTACTATCAATATACACAAGTGGCCATGATGCTAGGAATTTCCCAGAGCCAGATAGGTTCTGGCCCCAGCGTTGGACCCGTGATGCTGATGGTAACTACAAGGGTGTCTCTAACCCATTTGCTTCTTTGCCATTTGCTATGGGTGCCAGATCCTGCATTGGACGCAGAATTGCAGAAACACAACTCACACTCACTGTGGCAAAGGTGAAGCATACTAATAAAAAGAACAGTAAAATTTTACCTCTACATTTAACACTATTAGTGGTGAGACATAGGTTTCAGCTCATCTTGAATACATAAATAAACTGAGGAAGTAATAGAGTGACATCTGCTAATATTAATGTGTGACCTTTCTGCAAAGTGCATAAAAGGAACTCATAATGGGGAGTAGAAATCTGCCCATCTACATTTTGTTTCAGAAATCATGAGATGCTTACCATAATATTTTACATTACAAGAAGTTCTCATTCAAATGTAGGTAATTGTGACTGATACCAATCAGTTGTGTTCCCTGCTTTACATGAAGCCAAAACCGAACTGTATCAGATTTCTCAAAAATGGGTAGTCATAAAAAGAATTTAACACATGATGTAATATATATGTTTCATTTAAGATCTACAGCTTTTATACGAACGATTTTTTTATGGTGAGTATTTAATGAAAAAAAAATCCCAACTTCATGTAGTTTGCTGTTTGTAATGTGATTCGCTTTGCAATAATAGACTTTTATCTGCATTCACTGAACACCAGTGTCAGTGCAGTATTCTAAGTTTTGTTAGGTTTTATAATTTTTGTTAGGAACATTGATTCAATTTCTATTTAACAAGAAATGTGAGAACTACTTGTAGAAATTCTGGTATAGAAGTTGATAAACATTAAACTAAAATCATGAAAGTCTGGTTCTTATATAACTGAAAACATAACCACATATATGTGTTCTGACTATAATTCAGCTAATGACCAACAGGAAGATCGCCATTGTTTACTTTAGGAAGCAACTGAACCTAAAAAATACTCTGTTTTGACAATTTGCTGAATTTTTAATGCTAAAAAAAGTGGCATATATGATTATTGAAGGGTTCCAAAATTTGTATTTTCTTCTTATTATATACAGTATCATATGAAGTTGCAGCAAAGTGTGACAAATACTAAAACCTGCCTAAAGATTCACAAAAATGTGTTATACAACACTGCAGATTAGTTACAGAAATTTTTCAGCAAATTCAGGAGTAATTAGATTGGAATTTGTGCATAAAGTGTAAAAAAAATTACTGTTTTAATTTCTGGGATTTTAAGCCCCATAAATCACATAAAAATGCTTCCAAAAATATAAATTCTATATTCTCTTATCAGTTTGCATGTTTTGAGATATTTTAAATATATTTGGTTATTCTGTTGTTACAGGTAATACAAAAATTCAAGCTGGAGCTGATAGAAAAGAAACCAGTTGATATGATGTTACGTCTTGTAGCAGTGCCATCACGCCCTGTTAGACTCTGGCTTACAGAACGATGAAAGTTTTAAAACAGACTCAGCTGGCTAGAACTGTACGAGTATAAACCAAAGTTACCACAATCTGCATCCAGCTGTTTGAGAATAGCAGTTTATTTCAGAGAGAAAAATTTCAAAGGGATTCTAAAAAGTGCTCTTGTCTGCTTTTTTAAATTTTAAATGTGGTCAGTTTCATGAACAATTGGTCACTATTTGTGATATTGATTTGATACTCATAAAATGCTTTATACAGTATATACAACAGAAGTCATGGTGAATGTACATGTATTATAGATCTTTAATAGAAAGAATTATACATATATATTTTATTTAATAGCTGTAGGAAATATTTTCTTACACAATATAGTTTTTATAAATAAGTACAAAGAAATCTATAGGCTTCTGGGAGGGACACATGCTCTTCGTATCAACTTCATCGAGTATGTTCAGACCCACAGCACAACAAACAAGCCCAGAGGCCAACAGATCACAAACAAAAGGCCCAAAATCACAGCCAGTGTTGTAAATGCTCCATGTAGCAGCCTCCGTAGTCTAGGGGTAACGTTCCCACCTCATGACTCAAGGTACGCGGGTTCAAAAACCCGGCGGAGGTCATGGAATTTTTAAGGGCGGAAAAATTCAGGGAACAAGTCCTCCGGGAGGGACTTTAAGCCGTGGGTCCCGTGTCGTAGATTTACGCCACGTAAAAGAACCTCATGTCTCTAGGAGACCTCTGAGCAAAATTAGGCCAAGTTTCCCACCCAAGCAGTTTCCAATTCCTCCGGTAGATTGGGGGAAGTATCAGGTACAACTGCCAGAGGAGGGGGGGGCCTCTCTGACAGAAAGGGACTAAAGTATTAGATACCACTGCCAAGTAGAGGGTAGAAACCTTGCTGGCAGATAGGGACTTGGAACCCCTGCCAGAGGAGGGACAACCTCGCTGACAGAAAGGGACTAACTATTAGATACCACTGCTAGTAAGAGGTTGGAACCTCACTGGCAGAAAGGGGCTGATAGTAAGCACCAGAACCGGTAGGGTATGGAGACAGTAGAAATTAAAGGGGGACGCACAATGGACCAGTAACCGGTCTAAGTGCATGGGGAAACCCACCCCCTCAATACGGAATACGGAAATACTCCAAGTTGTTACACACACATTCCTGGCACCTCCATGAAAATAATGAACTAAGGTTCCTTTCCAGAAATAACAGCAAATCTTGAATACCAACAGAAATGTGTGCCACCATTTTCTCATTATTTTTCACATGACTATCGTGCAAGACCACTGATTTCAATATGTAATGCTTCTGAGACATTGAACGCAAGAAATGTGACTGAATGTTTAATAGAGTGGCAGATTCTTAGGATTAAAGTCATTGGGCACATAATATATAACCTTGCTTTTTGGTAGCTATTCAATAATATGTGAGTATTAGGGCAGTGTTGTGCAGAAAGTGTAATATATATAGGTTAATGGCCTGTCAACTATGCCATAAGTCCGAATGTGTGTAGAAAACTCGCTGTGAGCACCATGCGTCCTTCCAACCAGACCAGCCTAACAGTTAGTGGCAGGCTCTCAGGTAATCTCCATGCTGTATCATTCAGCTGTATTCACATCAAAGTCCCACTCTATTATGAGATATTCAAACAAGCTATGCAAGAAATGTTAAGTGTAACAATGATCACATCACAAGAATAACCGTTTTTACTTCAGTAATGATTCTTTTTGTTAAATGGAAGGCGACCCCTTCTCAACCTCAGAACAATGTCACCAGTTCATATGTTAAAAAGTATTTTGTGAGATGTACATCCATTTTAAAAGTCATCCTATATGTGACTTCATAATTTTCATTCCTTCAGTATGCAACAATTTGACAAAATTGTGAAAACTTTGGCCATTATATACACAGCATTATTCCATATTGTATGAAGGAAGTTGGGGAGGGCACGAGTGCGCATTTCACAGTGTTCGACTAGGTTCATTATATATTAGGTAATAAATGAATTTAAAGTACATGCCAAGTTTTAGCCATTCATACAGGAAGCTGCCAACTCCTTACAAACTTGAACAATCCACATGCCACCATTCCAGACAGTTTTCACGCTGGATCCAGTCACCCTCAGAAGTCTCTCCACATCCATACAAGCAGCTGATGAAGATGTTGAGATAGATGGCATCGGAAGGCTCAGTTTTCTCCTTGCCCTATTTTTTGACTTCAGACCTCCAGATATTTTTCGTGCTGCTTCCAGTACTTTCAGTTACCACTCTTCCCTTCCTTTCATTTTACTTTCTTCTCTTTTTATTTACTTTTGATAAACTTTTTTATGATGTTCCAGGCAAAATTTCTGACTCTTGAGATTTTCTCTTGCATTATTTGCCTTCCACAGAAGCTTTTTGCGGTGGGTTTAATTTCATCTATGCTAGTGCAAGTATTACTTTCTGGTAGTAGCTATATTATCGGGTGTTGGTAGAGAAGCAGTTGTAGGCAGATGAAGGCCATCGACACAAAGGGGAGAGCCAATATTTGAATGCTCATTTTCGGTCCTTTCCAAAGTTTCATCGGGCATCTTATCTTGGCTAGTGATCTCAGGTGGACTTAATCTGATATATTTAGACTGTAAGGGTAAATTCCAGTAGCTGCAAAAGCATGTTCGGCCCTGATAACCAGTGCTGCATCCATGCTCTTGGTCACCCTCCTCATGTGCACTCTTTGCCCCTTCTGATGTATTTCATGAAATCAGCCCTGAGTGGCAACACACTTCAGATCCACAGCTTACCACTGTGAGGTTAGAGACTATATGAATCAAACTTTACATTGTATGATAATATGATTTCCTGTAATACTGCATGTTTCAGTGTCAAAGCTAATCTAATTCTCCCAGAATATAACAAAGGAAATCAGGGAGGAAAAAACCCTGAAATTTACATCATACATACACACATGAAATCTTTACAACAATTGTGTCACAATTCTTTGTAGCAGCAGACCAGCCCTGAATAGCTACACTTTGACACTCTTCCACCTCAAGCTGCCAGCAGGTGAAAAACTGTCCTCAACACTGTTACATGCCTCGCACTTTTTGACACTTGCCCAGTGGGTCTAATAAAACAAAAAATGTTTGAAGAATGATGTTTTGTTAACATAAAAAGATTGAATAACTGATAAATGTATAAGTAAGAACATGAAATATATTTCATAAAATATTCACCATCATTGGAAATTTAATGTCTTAAGTTTCAGTTAGTAAAAATTCCCCTGTATATTACGGAACCCTAGCTTTCATTATTGGCTTCATGTGAGCGTGCCACTGGACCCTGTTTTGAACCAGATCAATCCAGTCCACATCTACATATCCCATTTCCTTAAAGTCTTTAGTATAATCCTACCATATGCTTGGGTCCTTAGGTCTTTCCAAAGAATCTGTTCAAACTTAAGTCCTAACTAATATTACATAAAATCCTTTCTCATGCCATGTGCAGCATTTTGGCGCATATATTATCTACCATTAATAGCTAACGTTGATTGTGCTCACGATATATCAACCGGTTTTCGTACCGCAAAGTAGTATGATATGAAGGTTGATATTTTCCGATTTCCATTTTCAAGTTAACAGAAGCATTAAAATTTTGCGCCTAGATTCTATGTAACGTGCCGGGATAACAAAATATTTTGAGAGCTTTTCAACAAAGTTTATCACATCAACGGAACTACAATTTCCATCTTTCTGTACACGGACGAACCGGTGCTGTCATCTATTGGCAGTAGGCGGTAATAGTTACCTAGAAGGCAAATGGTATTAAGGGTTATAGGGGAAAGTTTTTATTGTAGAAAAAATATTGTAAATACAAAAAGGCCTAGGCAATACCTATCCGGCCTTCTGTAGTACATGCTTATTAATATCGTATTCTATAATAGCGGTAACCCCGCGATTCTTAATATAAATCTTAACTTAAAGCTGAGATTCATAGGTTTTTTTTTCTTCCTATGACTCCCAGAGCACAAAGGAACTTCTGCCATCTCTACGCCTTCGGATGGAACTAGATAGTCAGAACCAATCACAATACAGCTATTGCAATATATCGAATCGCATATGTGGCCTCTAATACGAATCCTTTCGGATGACAAGACGGGTCTCTATCCTTTCTCACTTGTCACAGTCAATTACTTTCTATATTTCGTCCTTCCACCTCTAAACTACATGTCACAACCTTTACAACTATACATATATACTGCACATGTCTTTATTGTCAATATTTATAAGCCCCCTGTCAGTCCACAACAGATCTGTCTTATTTTCATTCGCTCACGCTAGACCGATAATTTAGTCACCTCAACGATCATACACAGTGTAATCTTCACCGCCGCAAAATTTTAGCCTCGCTTTTTGTTGGGTTTCGCCTTATCCAGTATTCCGAACATTTGCATTTTCACGATCTTCTGTGGCTTCTGGTTGCTGGCCGCTCTACGCCTTGGGATATTGCTGTTGTTGCGGGGAACCTTGTTTTCTAAGCGCTCCACTTTCGAAACTTAGGTATTTGCCGCAAATCCCAAGGCAAGCATACGACATTTCAGACACAAATAATGCTCTGTGGACGGTACATTTCATCTTAGAGCTTAATCGCTCACTTTTCAATGAAGTACATGCTCTAATAAATGTTGTGAAGGCATTGGCTTCGAAAATTTATGTATCTAATCCTCTTACTGAAAATTATACAGATGTTCTACATACTCACGAAGGGGTTCTTCGTCCGTTCAATATGAGATGACACTCAACTGATCTAACTCTCTTGACATAATATTTCATTTCTTTTGTTCCAGCTCTCACACTGCGTCTCAATCGCATCCAGACCTCGCTGCAGCGTTCTAAGAACATACCCTTCTTTGCTCTCAGTCGAATATACATAGGTGTCAGCAGCAAACACCTAGATATACACTAGTATTTTTGAGGGGGGAGGGGAGGTTCATTTATATACATACGTTGTACAATGCATGGCACCCCTTTTCTCTTGGTGTAAACGTTTTGCCTTTGACCGAAACTCTGAATTTTCTCGTGGCACTAACAGACTTCATTATACGTACTAACGGAAGTTTTAATTTGGACTTATACGCACTGTTGTATGTTGTATGGGCTGTAGAGAAATCTCTACTGTGTCTTATAGCCGCCCACCTGTAAATTTACGGCCATGAAATTCATTATTGCCTACAGGTACCGAACCTTACCGCCATCTTTGAGTCAATTGTCTAGATAGTGTGGGACCCTCAACGTCTCACAACCCTATGGGCCTTCACGGCCTGGTACAGGGATAGCTTTACTTTTACTTACCGAATTCTACATTGATGGCACACATCAGGACCAAGTTCATTGTGCTGACTCCCTGCAAACAGCCGCTCAGTGCCCAAAGAAATTGCCATTTCATGGAACCTGCAACCTCACTGCATTGTTTTCACAGAAGTCATTGGCCTTTCTTCTCAACTACACGACTCCTGCACTATCTTCCCGGGCCTCATCATGTGGGATTTGTGGTGGACACAATGTGGTGCTTGGACAGATTTTCTCCAAATACTTCGATTTCCCCTGCCAATCTTCGTTCCACCAACTGCTCTACAATCACCATCATCTAGGATTGGTGCAATAAGCTACAACTAGCCAAAGTACCAAATGGTCTCTCACTCCAATAAAAATAATAATAAAAGAATCCTGTCCACACCACGCCCCCTTGGCTCCATTTCTCCCAACATCCATCTAAATATTCTATTTGTATCCCCAACAGATCCTTCAATTTATCCTACCAAAATACCCTTTGTATTCCTCTCCTGTGACTAACATGCCCTTGGTTCTTTACTGTTGTTATCTTCAAGTAATTGAATTTCAATCGAGAATTGTGTGGGAAATTGTTTTCTGATACACATGTGTCTTGTTTATGTGTAGGTAAGAATGAAGAGGCATTACTTTATAATTGACTCGCAAAGTTCAGGCTATCCACCTCAGTGTGGAGCAGAATCCGTATCAGGATTGAATGTGGGTACGACTATTTATGTAATTTCTCTACCTGTTTCATTTTTGTTACATTGTTATTCACTTCTGTTGTTATAGGTGTATTCTTTCTCTTGCTTTTGCCATATAATGCTACCTGTACTGAACTGGTGAACATGAACATAAGATTTTCAATAGTAATTGCATTTCTTTAACATATATTATTAATTTTTGCTATATAATTGTATCCAGTACTGAACTGGAAGATGAATAGATACCAGATTTTCAGCATTCATTATATTTCTTTAAGATATGTTATTATTTCCTCCATATTATTCTACCCAGTACTGAACTGGTGAAGACGAATATATCAGATTTCCTTATTCCATTAAATGCAGTCTTAATCTTGTTGACTAGAGTGTATTTCACATTCTTGAATTCCATCATTCTAGTGAAAATATTAAATTGGAACATGAGTATTGTTGCTTACAATACATGATTTATAATATTTAAATGTAACGGAAAAACTGTGTTCTGTATGGCTTTCAAGTGTAAGTTATGAGGAAATAATGGGGTTTAATACATGTATCTCTGATGGAAACAGAATTATCTTTCAAGTTTCCCCTCCCTCAGCTTTCCTAAATACAAGTATTCCATGTATGTTACAGTTCACAATGTTCAGTGCCTTTGGTTAAAGAGGTGTTTCATGTGCAAGAAATGTTATGACTTTCCAGGCACTGGTGACAAACTTTCTCCAGATAAATACGTAATTTGCAACGTAATCTCTTGTACTCCAGAGCTGCAGAGGCTCCTATTCCGTTGTTATGTTTTTTTTTAAAAGGGTGGGGACCAAGTTTAATGGCACTTCACTCAAATCGAACCCAAAGGATGTGAGTGAAGTGATACTGAACTTACTCATGGAGCTGAGCCCTTCTTGAGAACCCGCCAATTGTGCAGCCACTCAAGAATTTTTCAGCCTTTTATGGAACCTGAAGGTTCACTACTGTGTTCACAAGAGCCTTCCACTGGTCCCTATCATGAGCCAGATCAATCCAATCCATACCATACCATCCTTTTTCTCTAGGATACATTTTAATATTGTCCACCCACCAACACCTTGGACTTCGCAGTAGCCTCTTTCCTTCTGGCTTTCCCACCAATATCCTATATGCATTCCTCGCCTCCCCCATTCGTGCTACATGCCATGCCAACTTCATCCTCCTTGACTAATGATATTAAACACAGTTAAAAAATAGAAATAGGTTGGGGGGGGTACCTTTGTAGTACAAGAGATCTGGTTGTAAAAGTATTTATTGCTATTCTAGCGAACAAGGCATTGTTTGGGGGGGGAGCACTCAAAATAGCATACTTTCTTACCGATTGTACTCTCGGCCCTGTCGGTCATTTTAAATTTAGTTAATGTAGCATGTAGAGATGGCAGCAGCATATCACCATGGTGTCATGGCGGCCATCTTGCCCACGAGAAACATGGGAGTTTCACGGGGCAGCTATGAACCGGCAGGGAAATCTCTAGTAGCGAATAATAGTGCTTCTTTATTGTTTTTTCTTGTCAGTTCAGTTCGGGGAATATTTCTGTCGGTTTGGTGTGTGTTGGACGATTCATATTGGGTATCATTATCACCATAGCGAAGAAAATACGTGCTGTCAGAAACGTGATGATTTTTGAGCTGATTTTATAGCTATATAAAGAAACAAGAATCAACAAGTTGTTACAAACCATTTGTCCATCGTGATAGGTACGTATTAGATCAGAATTTTTTTCGTAATATATGTAGAATGTACGAAAATGGGAAGAAAAAGTTATTTTCATTTACGTCCCTTAGCCTTTATATTTAGTTATTTATCCATCCATTCAAATATTTATTTTGCGAATGAATCAGTGACATGTGTAGATTGTTGGTTCTGAAATAAACCTGGCTGGTGAAAATGCAACCTTCTACCGATGTGGAGCAGTTCGTATTTGAGCCTTTTCACAATACCATGGAAAAATACATTTAGCGAATTTAATTGCGGAAGAAGAAAAGGTAGATTCGTATGAAACTGGATATTAACGGTACAGCATTGAATGACGGTTAAACTTGATTTTCGTTCTCGTACAATAGTAACAACATGGGGGATGGACGAAGTGGGGGTTGTTAACATGAACACACACATGCCCCCCGAAAGTTCTCACAGACAAGTCGTTTGGACGATTAGACGATACCCACAAGAAGAATGGGATTTAACTAAATGTTATTCAGGTTTCCCTATTTTCATTTTTTTAATTTTGATATGAAATTGTAACATACCATGCAGTGCAGGGGTTTAGCTTAGTGGTAGACACCTGATGATGGACGTTAAAAGTTACGATTCCAGCTGTCAGAGGTCCGAAACGCAAGTTTCGAATCGTAAGCTCTTAAATTCGAAGTGTTGGTATGATGTTTGTTTATTTAATTGGCTTATAAGTCGACAAATGATAGGTATGACTGCATATCAAAACAAGATCTCACCCACAACTAGGAATACACAACAAATTGATAAATTATAACCAAATAAAATGAACATCAGTATAATAAATGTAATAGTTAATAAACAAGAAAGTAGGTGTAAAGTTGTCCCTGTGCTAAATGAAGCATCACGCGATGAAGACGTACTGGGGAGTGAAGACAAAACTCCACATATTCTGAACCTCGGCACTAGATGCAAGTGAGTGGTCAGCAACTGTACCCCCAGTGAAACAGCCCGTGATACCTGTTGAGCAGGCCGCAAAGTGGGCCCCAAATCTGGTCTTAACACAGTGGAGAAAGAAAATAATAGTCTCTTGCCCCCGCTGGTGTTGAACCACAATTCCTCTGTTGTCCAGCCCATAGCCTCGTCACTATACCGACTTTAGTAAACGAAATAATCACAACAGTACAGTAGGCCATGTCTTATGTTCAGGGAATTTGGTTGAAAAATGCACAAAAATCTCCAAATGACGTCATTCGTTCACTGCATTCTGGCTTGGCTGGAAAGCGTTTAACTCGTTCTAACAAACAGTTTCAGTTAGATATGCAGACCATTCGGTTTTGAGGGATAATTGGCTCTAATTGTCTGATTTATTATTTTAAAATATTGCTGATTCACTGTCAATCTAAGCACGGAGAAAGCTAGTGCAAACCCCTCTTTCTATGGTTTTACTATTATTACAAAGAAATTAATTCACGCTATTGAGTGAAACTACCTGTTGAACATAATACAAACTCTTGGACATTTTATTATTTCTTTATGTTACACTTTTTTTTTTGTATGAACTGGTCATTAGACAGTTGTGCGGCATTGATTTGTAGTTATTTAACACCAATATTTAAACTACATGGATTTCTAGTATCGATTGACCAAGAAAGTTGGCTGAATCAGCAGTGTATTTGACCTGTATTTTGGGAGCCCACGGTTTGAATCTCGATCTAGAGGTTTTCCGTGATTTTCCTCCATCCTCCAAGCAAGTGCCGGAATGGTGCCCCGAAATAGGCTACGGTTGTTTTTCATCCACATTCTTTCCATTTGTTAAACATCCTGAACTATTAACAGTGATTTTAAATAAACTATACATAAAAGTTATAAGTATCAGATTTAATGAAAAGATAATAGTGAATGGTAGGGTCCATCAAAATATTTCTTGACCAAATGAATATAACTATTAACTTTTCAAGTAATATTATATATTATGGATCATTCTTAGCTGGTAAGCCTTTTCACAATCTTGGTATGTCACTCAGGTATAAACACATCATGCAATTTGTGAAGTGCTGACCAGTAAGAAGCGTTTCTCAGACATCTTGTGCCCTGTTTCAGCCACACCCATGTCAGAGGAAAAGGTAGAGCTGACCCGAGTGGGCAGTTTGTGCAGTCCAGACCCACAAATCCAGCTGCTAGATGCCTGGACATCCCGGGACTTCTCCACATTCTGCAACCTCCTGGAGAAGCCAGGTGTGTCAGCTGACCACTGGTATGATGACCCCCATCTTGCCACATGCCTGTACCTGACCAGCAAGGAGGAGGATGGGGCTGAGTATGCTAGAGCTCTTCTTCAAGCTCGTGCTGAACCAAACAACATGAACGGCATACGTATGAAAGCACCCATCCACGTTGCAGCTGCAGCTGCAAATGTCAAAGTGCTCGAGGTGCTTCTCTCACACCCACAAACAGATGTTAACATAATGGACAACTGTGGGAAATACTGCTTTACATTTAAGTGCTAAACAGAAACTTAAGGATGCATCTAAAGACATAGTAGATAAGTACAAAGACTGTATTCGGCTTCCCCTGAATCATAGTAAAATCGACCCAAATCTGGCTAATAGGAAAGGTCATAGTGCTGTCCATTTTGGAGCTCTAAATGATGCTAAAGAGGTGGTGCAAACAATTCTGGAGATTCCTGTAGATTGTATTCACGTTGATAATGCTACATGAGATTGCCTGTGTATTTTTCAGATGTAAGTCTAAATGTGCTGTAGGAAATTCAGCACTTAACTGCATCAGTGAGATCGAGTGGATGTCTAGAACAAGTTTTACAATGCTGATCTACCTCTGGAAAATGTAAGATTCATCAGTGGTTCTGTGTGCAAATGTTAATCAACAAGAAATTGTTGTTACTGAAAAGAGTACTTGTATTTGTCATGAATCATGTTGTCTGGTCGTTGCAATTAGTTATATTGCAGTATCAGACCCTCCAGATTTTGGCATGTGATGTAAAACAAAACTTCATAATTTTCAGCTGTTAATGTACCAAAGCAGTTAATAGATTCCATGTTTGAAGGGCTTAAAGGTGCAATAGCTGAAAGAAGAAAATCACCAGATACATGCTGAAAATCAAGACTGAATACCCAGCAGGACGAGAATTTTTTTCTCCTCCTGTGCTCAGACAAATTGTGGGTCCTAAAGGTAAGGCATTTAGAATGTTAAAGTGACTTCTTACCTACTATCTGGCACCAAGGTCAAGAATGCACATTCATGGAGTGATGATCAGTAATAGGAATAACTTTCCCTTTACTGGAAAAATATTACAACCAACTTTACAATAAAGTTTGTTACGGTTCCTAAATATAATGTCAACGGTTTTTGTGTATCAGAAGTAAATTACTCCTTCCAGCTCCATAAGTCTCTCATTCATGAACTGAAAACAACTGTTGAACGCTCTAGCATACTGCCTCTGGATTCTTTGTATTTATTGAATTTTTATCCCTTCTATTTGACATTCTTGAAAATTAATTAAAACTGATAAAGCATCTGAATTCAAGGTCTAAATATTTAGTGAAAATTTAGAAATTAATATATATCATTATTTTAAAATTTTACTGCTATATGAGCAGCAGAATCTGCTAGAATATGTGAGAGTTACTTGCAAAAAGATAATAAGTTTACAATTTTTTAAATTTTGTGTTACACAACAATAGAGCAGATCATAACATACAAGGTATGTCAGAAAGAATTACTGGATTGATGGAGTTTTTCCATCATTCAGAATTCTAGGTAATAGAGGACACAGTGTTTTGGAAACTGGATCTGTTTCCGTCTTCAGGTGAGAAACGAAGATACCTACTCAGTTGGGCCCCTTATAAAGAGCTAATCTCAGTCACTCAATCACTTTCTTTTGGCTGGCGGTAAGTAACGTCTTCTTCACTTACTCCGTCTCTGAAACGTTACCACGATTGTTTATGATCCCTATTGCCCTTTCCAGAATCAAGAGTACAGGCTCTGCATCCATCCAGACAACATCTGCTTCTCTCTTCCTCTTCCTGACACTTCTTCTGATGGCTAGTAAAAATAATCCTTGACCCTTGATTAGCAAGGACTCATATCTTATTTTCTGGGACTTTGTCTGGAAAGAGACATACTCTCTTGTTGATGGATTTAAAAGAGTTGCTACCTGTTGGTCAGAAACAGCACATACATTTAAGAGGCTCAAGAAATGGAGAACTCAGTGGAGAGTTCAAGACACCATGGAATGCTTTCAAGTTCACAAGTTGAGGATGTTTGCCTATGAGGAGTTTAATGATGGCTGGGCATCCACCATAACAAGCAAGTAAGGCAGGATGACGAGGTTCTACTGGACACATAGCATTGCGATCAACTTTTCTGTCCAACAACGCCTTACCTTGCTTTTTCAGTCCATTTTCTGAACAATACTGAAGCAACGTATGACTCCAATTGTTCGCGTGGAAGCATTTCAATGGCATCAGTGAATTCACCAAGTTTCTGATGATACAAGTACTGAAACAGGGTGCTACTATCTACAGTTTCTGTATCCCCATCTCTTCCATGTTCTGGTAAAAAGTCAGCAAATTCTGGGTATTTCTTATCTATAATGTCCCTGGCACTCTCAGATAGCATTCTCTTATTATCAACGTCAATACAATCTCCAGAATGTTTGCGCCACCTCTTTAGCATCATTTAGAGCTCCAAAATGGACAGCACTATGACCTTTCCTGTTAGTCAGATTTGGGTCGATTTTACTATGATTCAGGGCAAGCCGAATACAGTCTTTGTACTTATTTACTATGTCTTTAGATGCATCTTTAAGTTTCTGTTTAGCTATTAAATGTAAAGCTGTATTCCCAAAGTTGTCCACTATGTTAACATCTGTTCGTGGGTGTGAGAGAAGCACCTTGAGCACTTCAACATTTGCAGCTGCACAACACAACAATACAGTTCTTTTAGTGCATTTCATCGTTAGTAAATGCGATGTCAGTCATATTGATCGTACGTCCAACACTTGGCGAATTCTGCTTTGCAGTACTAGGAAGAGCCGACATCAAAGGATCAGAAAGCGATGTTGCTATGAACGCGTGGCCGCCACAAGCCAGTTATCCCTGTGGACACCTATTGCTGGAAACTCTCGAAGCCAAAAGGATTGATAGGCCATGCTTTCACAGTTGCTATGCATACTGAACATCAGGATCAAGCCAGCTTTTGTCCATTCGCTCCATGCGAGGTTTCTGTCCTGAGTGAGCTGGCCTTAGGACACCTGCATTATCCTTTGAAATGTTCATACATGAACATTCATTTACAGTTTTTTTTTCTAATATAAAATTTAACTTATGCTTACATTTTACTTAAGCATTTGCGTCTTCTTGTACTTAATCTTTCACCATCACTTCATAAAATCTCAAATCTGAACTGTAACTGTTCACCTTTATTTATTTAATGTTCAGTTTGTCACCCCTTACAACCCTTAATATCACTGTGAGGTAAAGCGAAGTTGACACACAGGATTACTGGGATTTTGGACTTTTTCCATTGTCCAGAATTCTAGATAATAAAGAGGACAAAACGTTTTGAAAACTGGATCTGTTTCCATCTTCAGGTGAGAAAGGAAGACACCTACCCAGTTGGGCCCCTTAGAAAGAGCTAATCTCAACCACTCAATCAGTCCATTTCCTTGAATCATCTAGTGTCCTCACAATAAAACTAAATATTTCTTTTAAAATGGTAAAAAATAATACTTATTGCAGGAAACACCTGGTCTGCATTATTTATTCAGTTCTTTAAACTGTTGTTGAGGGACTAAATTCTTGAAGTGTATTCAAAATGCTTCTCAGCATACCTTCCATGCTGTCAGATTTTATCTCATATTCTTCTAGTTTCTTTAGATTTAGGGTAAGGAATGTCTTCTATTTCCTCCATCTCTGAAATCTTACAGTTATTTATGATGCAAATGGTGAAGAGACCTATGGGTTTGAATTCCACCTTAGGTGCAAATGCAACTCATTCTGCTCGTCATTTTAACCCCTATATGGCTTGGTCCTGTTGTCCATGCAGACTTAATGTCTATAATCCACGTCCAGTTTCAAAATTTCAGCATTTGAATAAGCAGCATGCAACTATTCACATGCTTAATCCCGATTAGGTCATGATAACGTTGATAATGTTGAAGGTAGTACATATTTGAATACTAATGTTAAATAATATCAATCTTTTTAAGAAGACATTGCTTCAATTTCTATATCTTCACTCATTTTATAGCATTGATGAATTTTTTAAATATAAAAAATAATCTTCATACTGAATCCAATTGATAAATCCACCTATATAAATACTTCTGTTGTCTACCATAATTTTAAATATCTCTTAAAATTTATTACTCATTTATGCAGATATAAGCATGTAATAAGACCCCATTTGAATGTATTTGTTAGGTTGTTAATTTTGTGACACTTGTGTATTAAGTATGACATGTATATTTTCATGTTTATCTGTAAGTTTGCAATAAAAATTTAATTCTTTAAATTTTAACTATACAAATATGGTGTGTATACAACTTAAACTTGTTTCTTATTTATGTTCTTATATTTTGATAAATTAGCTTAATTCATATGATTTCATATTAAGATATGATTTTGGAGTTTCTTGTGAGGTTCTTATTATGACCAGTATACGTTTTTATTTTCATGTTGTTGTTTTTATTGACAAATGTGTTTTACATGTATTATATTTGTATTTTCTACTGTTGTATTGTGACAGTCTGCTTGTTTGTAAAGCAATGATTTTTTATCTGATGGTTCCTATATCCAATGGTTGTTCTCACAACATTGTAAAGATCTTATGGAATATAAATAAACCAGTAATCAGTAACTTAATTTTTTTTGTACAATTGAATGTTTCATATATACAAAGCACTGAAAATTAAACTTAATATATATTTATAAATACTTCCTCACATATTCTTCCACAAGAATTAACCCAAAGGAAATTTCTATAGTTCTGTTGTGAGTTCAGTCTGGTAAAGAAATATATAAACTAATTGAAAAATATTGTACCTAAATGAAAAAGAGTGAAAACACTGCCAATGAATCACCATTGTTGAGAGATGTTACCAAATCAAGACTAGTGGAAATAGTGTGGAAGTCAGCAATAGTGTTAGAATTACTTGTAGTTATGATCTGTGAGTGCTGAATAAATCTATTCACCAATCCAAACCCCGTCTATAGTCACTAATACACATGACAATATGTATATATTTTTAGCCTACTTACCTTGCTTAGGAAAATGATAGTACACTTCTGTTGTTCATTTTTAACAATCCTATATCAAGATCATAGAGTCAATGAATTATGAATGTGTGTTTCATTTTTATCCACAACATTTTTCTGGAACATCTTTCACTCAGACAAATATTTAAAGAGTTATGCTCAAGATACATGCAGGAACACATGTAAGTATTCATGTACCAGTAAAGTTCCCATTTTGTTTGCCCAGTTTTAACATAAACCAAAATGTGTCAACAAATTGTATTAAAATTCCTCAGTATCAAATTTCATGCAAGCAGATTCAGTGGTTCTCAAGTTGTTCCACATGTGCAGATAGACACATGGCCAGACAGACCAAGTACCAATTTTAACTGTTGCTCAACAGGGTTCTGAATACACCTAAAATGGACTCATTTCAAGTGATATTTTACTTTTCAAATAATTGCCTAATTTTTAAAAATACTTAATAATGCTGCCAGTTACCAACAGCTTTGGCAACTGAAGCAGTGATGATTAAGGTGATGAATTTTGAATTGTGGGATAGAAAATAGTTATGGCTAATATTTTACACAGCTCTCGGATTGCCTTGAATTATTTATGAGCCAGGATGACCAGTCCCAGTATTTAACCCAGAGATTTTCTGGCTACAGTACAAACTTGTCACATTATAGCTACTTTAGTGTGCAAGATTGTGTCCTGTCCATTTTATTGCAAATCTGTCAAATAATGATTTCCATGTGAATTTCTAAGCAGCATAAATTCCACAAATGTAGTTGGACAGTGTTGAGACTAGGAGTCTAAAAGGTTTCATGCAGACACGAAAATCCTAATTTTGCTATTTATTATTTCAAAGTAAATGGGCCAATCGGGCTCATTAAAATAAAATTATTTAAATGTATGCTGCATTTTATACTACTTGTTTCTTTATGAAAATTTGATATTGAACATGGGCATGCAGTCTCAGATGTGAACACTTTGACTTTTACTCAGCAACTTCGTATGCATGATTTCAAGACGAATATGAATAAAACAACTGTGATATGGATGGTACTTGTGTCATTTTAAAGAGCTGCACGATAGAAAGGGCACAAATGAAACAGCAAGTGTTTAAAAAAGCATAGCTTGCTAAGGCCATTACTTCAAATGGGATGGCTTAAGTGCAATATGTCAAACCTTCAATGGATAAATTCATGAAACAGTCAATTTTTTGGTCTGGCATTTTACTCTTACGCAGGACATCCTTTCTCATGCCAATGAAGTATTTTCGTGCTTATATTATCTCTCACAAAACGCTAACGTCGACTGTGCTCACGATACATCAACCGATTTTCGTACTGCGAGGTAGTATGTGAAGGTCGATATTTTCCGATTTTCATTTTAAAGTTAACAAAAGCATTACTTAAAATTTTGCGCTCAGATTTTGAGTAAGGTGGTGGCATTACTGAAAATATTTTGAGAGCTTTTCAACGACGTTTATCACATCAACGGCACTCCAATTTCCGTCTTTCTAATTTTTAATTGTAAGAAAAAAATGTAAATACAAAAGATGCCTAGGCAATGCCCAGCCGGCTTTCGTCTTTCTGAACACGGACTAACTGGTGCTGTCATCTATTGGCATTAGGTGGTAATAGGCAATAATAGGCACTTATCAAGGGAATCGATGTGTTTGTGGTAAATATAGGACGTATATTATTGTCAGAGATCGGGAAGGTTTACGGACATGGGCTATTGCAATGGCAGAGTGATCTGATTACGTAGCCCCGTGGTCAGGACTTCATGATCTGGTGCTGAGGTACTAGAGTTTTTGTCAGGTCAACAAGAAATACACGGTATGTTGAACACAAGGTCATTGACAAGTCACTTAAAAACAGTTTTCAGCCTTTTGACATTGTTAATGAATAGCAGCAGTAACCTCATTAAATATTAGCACAGTTTAAATTCATGAAGTATACTGTTTGCCCTTTTCATTGCAGACATGGCAAGTGTTGTTGATCCTGATATGTTTCAAGTTCCCTTAGCTGCGCTTTGTAACTCCACAAGGGAAGCACTTTCCACACATTTGAATCCATTGAAAGTTCTTCCAACAGATGAAGGTCTGCTGAGGTAAGTGGCTGGTTGTAAATGTGTCGAAGAATACATTGTATGGCATCAGGTTTTAATCTTGCTTGGAGCATGGATGTTTCCCCCGTAATTGCTCGTAATACCACTTGGTTTATTTGTAATGAAATATAAACTTATCTTCAAGTATTTTCTGATTGGAAGTCATGTTCTGATAGGTCTGAGAACATGATTAATTTCCAAATGCAGAACTTCTGGCCAAATTGGAGGCAGCAGTGTGATTTAATCCAAGAATGATTCTCAGAACAGTCACTTGGCCAGTATCGTTTGAGATTGAGTATTGCAAAAATTCATTGACACTTTTTATTCTGTTGCAGTGTTACCATATGGAAACACAGAGGTAAAATGTAGAATTGAACTGGAAAGTAATGCATTTACTTGTAGTTTTTGTTTAGATTTGAACTATTGGGGGCACGTGGTAGTGTAGTTGGTTGAGGCACTGTGCTACAAGTCAGAAGGTCGCGGGTTCAAGTCCCGATGAGGTCATTGGATTTTTTTCAATTGACCTAATCTTTCCTGCCGCACTGTGGCCCTGGGGTTGACTCAGCCTCTAACAGAAATGAGTACCAGGAGTATTCTTGGAATATTCTTGGGGGTAAAGGGTGGCCAGCACATAAAGCTGACAACTTTGCTGCCATCTGTGAGCCAATTGTGTAGAAAATGTGGGATCCTCAACATCTCACAACCCTATGGGCCTCCACAGCCTGTTACAGGGATACCTTTACTTTACTTTTACTTATGAACTATTATGTTTAGTGCGTAGTCCTTTGGGTTATAAGATCATATTATGCTGGATGGAACTTCTGTATATTTGAAGAGTACAGCTTCTGTAATTTTGAATGGTGAATCAACATTTCAGAGGAACATATCACTCCCATGTTCACGGTCGAAGAGTATGCAAAGCAAGGAACCGACTAGACACAGGCAGATAGTAGAACAATATGTTCCTCCGAAAGATCAGCTTTTTTCAAATTACATGATGCTACAACCCAGAACCCTTCATAGAGAACCTCAAATTCATCTTCCATATATTTCTTCTGCTTCAGTGCGAGGACTGTGAACCACATATTGGTTACCATGAAAGCCTTAGATATTGTATAATAATAGGGAGGAGCTGTCCTTCAGATATGATTTGCAGCAACAAACATATTGAATGAGCATTCCCACAGAGCTGACATGGTGCGGGCCTCCATGATGGAGGTTGGTCAGGTAGTTGACAGTCTATTAGCATGAATAGCTAGTATGTTACAAAATGTTACACAGGTCCCAGGAAATGTGGGCTCTTGAGGACTTGGTAATAAACCTTCAGGTTGTATAAAAGATGGGAAATTCATTGACTAGTTGACTGATTTGGCTTCTCAAGAAGGACTCAGATTCATGGATTTAGCCAGTAAATATGTATTTATTCTGTTAAAGTGTTCAGTTTGCTTCATATTTTCTTGTATCTTTTCATAAAATTTTAGATTTTTATGGCGTGAGTGATAAAAGCAATTGTCTGATTATCAGGATTTTTATTTGTTCTGTTTAAACTGTAAAGATTATATGACATTGAATGCTTCAGAATGATGACTGTGAAGTATGTGTGGATATGGATTTGGAAGGAGGCAATCATGGCATATTTCAAGGTGTTGTTGTGGGATATGCTTTGGAAGTCTGAGAAAAACCACAAAAGAATCGTAGAATAAGTGGGAACCTGGCTGAGATTAGAACCAGGTCCTTTATAAATATAGATCTAAAGTGTTACTGCTACGGCATCCTTTTCCATAGTAGAAATGTAATTCTGTCTTTCATTTTTCCCTGTGTTCAAGTTTTACACTCTGTGACAATTGTTAACACTGCCTGAAAGTCAGATGCACTGCATCTAGCAGAAGGCAAAACCAGACAACAGATGACTTGCTTTTATAACTGTTACCTTATCAAGTTGTGCAGTTTATAATTATGCGTGTACAGAGATACAGCTTATTGAACTTGCATATTTTGCAGGGACTGGCGAGGGTTGGCCCAATTGGCAGGTTTCAGTGGTCAAATGGTAGCTCTTATGGGGTCCAAACCTGACCCCACAGCACAGGTGTTAAGCCAGTGGCGGCAAGGATCAGTTGGCCTTCTGAGATCTATTCTTGGCCAGTTGGATCGTTGGGATATTGTGAATGACACACAAAATATGATGGGTGAGACACTGCCTTCAATGTATATAGATTCTAATTTTCATTTCATGCATTCTGTTGTGTTATAATATACAATTTCTTTAATAAATCTGTCACAACACAATTATATTAAGGTCAGTGCCAAGTTTGGCTGTGCTACATGTTTTGGCTATTAAAAGCCATCATCAGGCAAGTACATGGCTAACATATGTACACCACTAAAATGCAGTACTAATAAAATTGGATACAATAATATTAATTATATTAAAATACTTGGCCAAAAATACAATAAATTAGATTGTATAAAACAAAAGTTTNTCGCTTGCAGATTTACTTATACTTCTTCAACCCTGAAGATGGGGGCGATACGTTCCTCCGAAACGTCGGTTAACACCACGTATACACGGTGCCAAATCCCAGAAGACTGCTTTCTTCATAGTCACCGCCGTGAAAGCCTCAAATCTTACAAGAATAAAATTCTTCGAGTAATGCTTTACATCATCGAGTCAGTCATTGGTTTTGTGATTTTGTTGTGTTCCCATGGACAAATTGGAGCATTCTCTATGTTGTGTGTATATATACACAACAAAATCACAAAACCTGTCTAGAAAATGTGGGACCCTTGACGTGTCACAACCCTATGGGCCCCCACGACCTTTTACAGGTTTTATTTATTTTAATTCTCCAAGGCACAATAGATCACTGTGGTTGCGGTGCAAGGGCCAAGAAGGCCCAACCCTTATACATTCATTCATTCATTATTTTAATTCTTATTTATAAAGGTAGGCTGTGGATTTAATGTAAACTTCTGGCCTATGGTATCAGCCCCAGATGATAGGTGAGGATGACTGTGGAGCAATTGGTGGAATGAAGATTGGCAGGGGAAACCAAAGTACTTGGAGAAAACCTGCCCCAGTGCCACTTTGTCCATAACAAATCCCACTTGACCAGACAGTCGAACCTGGACCACCATGGTTGGAAGCGAGCGACTAACCACTTGAGCTATGGTGCGGCCTGAATGGCAGGATACTCGTCTTTCATAGAAATCCAGAACTTGTCCACGGATAGGTCAGGAAATCTCATATTGAGTGTACAGTCACACTTGTTTCCAATTAATATAAATATTAATTGCTATTATACTATCAAGATTATTGAAATGATCAAATAACTCATTTAAATACTGAATAACCATACAGAATTTTAATGATTAAAACGGTAATNTCCCCCCCCCCCGATATCTGTCATGGAACCCTAGGGTTCTAGGGAGCCCTGGTTGAGAAAGGCTGCTCTAGAATGTAATGGAGCTGGGGTAGCTCAGTTGATATAGAGACAGGCTCTGGGCTGAATGGCTGGGGTTCAATATGCCTCCCAGGGGCGACATATTGCCCAACTCCACAGTTTCCATACCAGTTTTGGGGCCTACCCAGCCTCCTATCCAGTACGTATCGGGGGCTCTTTGCCCGAGGGTAAAGCAGCTGGGTCATGAAGCTGGCCGCTCACCTCCATCTAGCTCCGAGGTCAAGAATGGCGGAGCTGTACCTCTAATCTCTGTACATCTTCATGGTGTGGCGCTTAATTAATGAAGCAGAGTGACAAGTTTGCTTTTTATGTTACCGTTTTACCCTAGAGTTTGGGGAGGTACTGTCTTTAGATACACATCTCTGGGTACAATAATGAGGCACTCTGCTTCTGTTCTGTCGCAGATCATGATGCTGTTCTGTTTCTGAAAAGGAAGGAAGAAACCGGGGCCTCTGCTCCTGAGTTGGATGCTGATGTTGATAAGGAAATCTTAACCATAGGTATGTATGTTTCTCTTAACAACTGAACTTCTTATGAGAGCAAAAGAGTGTTATTCAGCACGTCGCATACTTTTACATTTTGCTATAAGATTAACAGTATGTGTGAAATATAAGATTAAGTTATACAACCATATTGATTTCTGTGAAACACTATATAAGAGTAGAAATGATTCTCTTCTGACAAAAGAAATATATTTTGATACTGAAAAAGTAAACATATCTACTATTTAAATTCTTGAAAATCTTCTCTAGTTTAATTTAAAGATCTGAAAATTATTTTAGATGTAGTTGAATATGAACCATACTTGTTACCCATATTCATGATAGAAGGTCAGTTTCATGTCTTATCCACCTGGACATAAACTGATCTTTGCGCTTTGCCAAATTTCAAGATTTGTAATTCATTTATTTCTTGATAGATGTCTGTATGTAATATCTCTATAGACAACTGACATGGTGATGAGCAAAGTTAAATGTTGTTGCGGGGTTCGCAACCCTTTTTAATTTTAGGAACTTGAGTCTGTGTCTTGGATCATGCCCTCTACTAAATTTACAGCACGTCAAGAAGTTGACCTGCTTCCTCAGAGAAAAAATGTTATATCTACCCTTGCCATTCCATAAATTAGTGGAGTCCTGGAGTGTTTTCATCTGGGACCTATCCTTCACCAACAGCTGGTGTAATCTGATCTGCGTGAGGGTTCATGTCTCGGGACATTGGTCTGCAAGTTTAGTTTTTAGAGAGGTTTTAAGAAGAAGAGGAAAGTTGAAGGGTGCATTTTGTCTGGGTTGGGGCTACGAGAAGGCTGGCCAGGCTTACGTCCACCAGCGCTTGTATGTAATATACACTAAGAATCAATAAATCCTCTATTATCTGTAGTGAGTATTTGCTCTTTGTGGTTGGAATACCCGCTCCAGCAGCCAACTGACCATCACCATCACTGAATTATTACGCTACCGCTCGGCCAACATAATTCAGTCGACCGCCAACATCTTGGGTCACGACAATGTAACAAAGGAAAAGAAATTAAAATAGTAGGAGGGCAGCTTTCTCTAAATGAAGAAAAGTGTTTCATGTGATATCACACCCTCAGACATTATGAGACTTGTTATAATATCAGTACTGATAATTTTAACAAAATCTGCTATATTCATAATTCTTATTTATTTACGTCCATAAACTGTTACACAAGTACAATTTGACAAGCCAGTTTAAACCATCTAAAACACTACAAGCCAACAACCCTTAAAAATATACAAAATGATACACAAGAGTAAGAACAATACAGTCATCTTAGGATCATCGTCCCACTGCTGAAGCTTAGCAACCTCGGATGACAACCCCAAACAATCCAATATAAAGCAACCAATACACTTATACCATGTAAATTGATCCACACCACATCAAAACCAACCTGAGCCACCAAGAAATTGTATGTTAATGTTAGTTATAGTGTTAGTTGTCACAAAATAGCCAACTGGTGCATGTGGGCAGGCACCAGAGAACCTACATCAAGTGTAATTTTGCTGATTGTGAACTTTTCTTTTTTCCTAGCTGATGTATATAGGCTAGAACAGGGCATGGAGCCACAGCGTTATGATGCCTTTCTCCTATTTGCTGATGAGGATCAGGATTTTGCAATGCAAATTATGGATAGGATGGAAACAGAATATGGACTGAAGGTATGGGAACCTTGCAACCATGGTAAGAATAGAATTGTCCGATTTGTTTGATATGTGTTGATCAAACATACCAATTTCTTGTACATCATCTGCTTTGCCAGAATAGTTTCCACGTATAATCTTATTTACTTTTCTTTGTTACTTCATCTTTCTTGGGTTCAGATATTTTCTCCAATACTTTAGCATACTCAGTATAGCGACTGGCTATGGGCTGGATGGCAGAAGGGTCAGAGTTTGAGTCCCGATGGAGTCAAGAATTTTCTGTTCTCGAAGTCGTCCAGACTGGCTCTGGGGTCCACCCAACCTCCTATCCAATGGGTACCATGGGATCTTTCCCCAGGGCTAAAGTGGCCCGGGTGTGAAGCTGACTACTCATCTCCAGCTAGTGCCAAGGTCAAGAAAATGTGGATCCATACATCCACTCTACCATACATCTTCATGGCATAGTGCTTATTTCATTAAGCACAGGGACAACTTTACGTTTTACTTTGTTCTCAAGCACTGTATCTTATGGTGTTATGGGATGTGACAACATGAAGTTTGCTTTCAGGCACCTTATCGTATGATGTTATGGGATATGACAACATGAAGTACAAGTATGCTAGATAAGCAGTAGTATTTCATTGGGTTCTATGGCATCCATCCTCAGGTTGCCCTGACTCTTACTGTTATTGCCAAATTTAAATATGTTTGCCAGCCATTGTAATGGTGGATTTAAAATCCTCATTCCTGAACAACAGAGGTTTAAATAGTGTTGGAGTGCTTCACTGCTGGGATCTTGAGTTTATATTCTGTTGGAAGCATGTATGTTTTTTCAATCATTTCCTGTTTCCATGCCTACTTCCATTCCAAGAGCTTCAGTTGCTTATATCAGGGAACTTCTGCATTTAAAGATTTGAAGGCTTGTCTTGGACTAAAGGGAAATGCAAAGAGAAAGTAGGGGGGCATCAGCTAATACAAATGTGGGGAGAAAAATATTGGAATTGCTGATGTTCATGTGTTCCTGCTAATGGGTGGGATTAAATGTTTTATATAGGCATAACTGACATGGATGGAGAAGATCAGTTGGACCGATTATGTGAGAAATGAGGAAGTGTTATTTAGAGTCAGTGAGCAGAGGAATATCCTACACAAAATAAGAAAACAGAAGACTAATTGGATTGGTCATATCTTACGCAGTAACTGCCTTCTAAAAGAAGTAATTGAAGGAAATATAAACCAGAAGATGAGGAAGAAGATGTAAGAAGATGCTGGATGACCTTGGGGACAGAAGAGGATATTCTCATTTGAAGGAGAAAGCTCTAGATTGCATTAAATGGAGGAACTGTTTTGGAAGAGACTGTGGACCTGTTGTCCGACAGATTACTGATGAACTGAACTGACATGATTTTAATTTTTTTCATTAGGTAATCTCTGATTGTAAATCTTCGTAAAAGGATTCAAGTGATTTCTTTATTTTTGCAGAAATTCGCACAGTGAACAAAAATAACCTGCTTTATGATGCTGGCATTAATTCTGTAGCCGCATAGTGTAAAATACATTGATTTTAACTTGATTGAGTGCAAGAGTTTTGGGTTTGAATTATCTATGGATTATATATATTTTGCATTTGCATTTCATTATAAATAGTTATCCTCATTACGGTACTCTGAAATTTAGGGTTTCTTATTTGTCTGTTGTCTCATTGTAGTACCACTGCCACTGGGTGAAAATCCATTTGCAGTTAAATAATAATAAATATATCCTTGGCCTAGTCCCATGTGTGTGTAGCACATGAATGACTTACAGATCCTGGCAAGGGAATTGAGAGAGGCATGGAAATCTCATGGAAATGCTCCAAAAAATTATTATTGACTTTATTTCAGTTGCAGTGTGTAAAAAAAATTGAGAATATAATCACAAAAACATGGTATATTTTTCACATATGGGTACCAAAAATTATAAGCAATCTATTTCTTCAATTGAAGTGGTATCTATCAGTAAGTTACATCTTAGAATAAACTCAAATGATTTTAGTAGAATATTGATTATTAATGGTGTTTTTTTTTATCAGAGGTCTCATGCACATAGTAAAATGACTATTATATTATTTATGGGATATTTTCAGTCAAACATGAGACATAAGTTCTTTGTGTTTCTAGACTTTATGTGAATTTTCTTTCTGTAAACAGCTATGTTTGCGAGATCGTGATTTGGTGGGTGGTCTGACCTTTGAACATGAAGCCATCATGCGTCTAATTGCAAGGCGGTGCAACCGACTAATTGTCATAGCCTCACCAAATTTCCTCAAAAGTGAAGCCAATAAGTTCTTTGTTACCTTTGCTACAGCACTTGGAATAGGTAAGTGTCAAGATTTTTTTCAAGAGAAAGTTTCTAATTTAAGAAGTGAACATCCAGAAAATCTAAGTACGTAGAGGTTTCCTCTACTGGCCTCAACTACTGTGAATGGCTTTCGTGTATACCATACATAATGATCCCCGAATCTTATTCTGCACCAAGTGACTACTGCAATCTCTGCAATGAAATTTATGCCACAAGAAGAGTTGCTATGGTAACAGTAATCTTACATTTTCAGATTTATTTGCAGTTTATTTAATGTTGCTGCCGCTAGCTCTGACTGTGTAATACTGAATGGTAGGATGATTATGAATAATGAATTGGAAGGGATATGAATGGAAACTGTGGTAAGAGTTACTCACTCTTTACCTATCTAATCAGTGTAATTTAACCTTACCAAATATTTGGATATATACAGAGTGGCCCAAAAGTCAGTTAACTACTTAGTTAAATGTGCATTAAAATCCATTAGAAATTTCTTTATCACTTACTGACTTTACAAAAGTTGTTCGAAGTGAGGTCCTCCATGTTCAGTGCACAACTCACAGCACTGTGATTCATTTCTGTAAATTGATTGGCACAAATCTGAACATTCCCATTGATACAACATGTTTTAGGTTAACTTACTTTTGGGCCACTCTGTGTATCTTCTGATATTTAGAATTTTTTAGATCAAAGGCTACGCAAAGTGGTGCCAGTCATGTACCAGAGGTGTCAGCTGCCTCCAGAGTTGACCTACTACTTCTGGCTTGACTACTCCCGGGCTGGGAAGCTGTATGACTTCTGGACGAAGCTACACAACTCCATACATTCTCCTTCTAATATGCAGTCTTCCAGGTATTTGAAGCACAGACAGTTCAGTAACCAGAGTTTCAAAATGCATATTTTGTGGTACAGTCTTCATATTTATTTATTGCAGATACAAATCTATTTTTTATCAAGTTATTCAGCTTCAGATGTATTATACAATGTACAGTTCCTACTCCTGTCATGCTAGATTTATGGCAACTACATTGTCAGATGGGTCATTATGTTACATAGTTATTAATTTATAATTGTGACTGGTTACATTATGTAGAAAAAAAAAAGCATGGAATGGAAATAGTTATGATATTTCCCAGACATGGATAATAATTATTATCCATATTATTAAATTATAATTTAACATGTCCACACCCAGTAACTTTGCTATAGGCTTACCACCCAGTCCCCTATTTTTTATGGGGGTACACTAGTGCTTTGCTTTATTTCACAGTAAAGTACTGATTAGCAAATGGTCTATAGGTGACCAAAAAAATCACAAAAGGGCAGCACATGTATGATATGGTGAGTGAGGAAAATTATTAAATGTCTTCACACGTATTACTATCTGATGTAGGTAAGGTACGGGGGCAAATTTTATAATAAGAGTAGCACTGTGGTTGCTAGTAGCTAGATGGCATCACTGTACTGAACAGGCTGGTCTATTGGTAATGCTGTAGACCTGTATTGAGGAGGTGCTGGGTTCAAATCTCAGCCAGGACACCAGCTGTCCTTATTGAGATGTATTACAGTTTTCCTTAGTTCCTCCAGGCACATACCAGGGTAGTACTTCAGTTTAACCATGATAGCTTCCTTCCAAATCTTCTTCAGTTTATCATTTGACACTGTGCAGTCTTGATACTGAAAGCATCATTAAATAACCAACTAAAAAAGAAGCATTCATTTAAATATCTTTAATTCTGTTCCTAAAGTTTGCATATATTTAATCCATGTTCAACTTTAACACTTTTGTGCCTGTGGCCAGAGTTGGTCATTAATGGTGCTTTGTCCTACTGTATCCAACCAAGGTTGGATATTAACATGTTGTGAGAAGACACTCAGAGTACCTAGGGTTTCCTCTTTCTCTAGATGGTACATGTAGTTAAGTTTTGCTAATCGTTTCTTTACCCTGAAATTCTGGAGACCACTAGTATACTGCTAAAATGGCCAGGTTGGCCGATTTGCTAGTAGTTAAACTGTTAATAATGCAGTTATTTGTTCTTTTACTAATAGGACTAACTTACCGGCTATTAAAGCTAATGGTGAAGAAAGCTGTAGTCTCAAACCCCAACCTGTGTTGGAACACAACACTGTCATTTCTTCTAATTGGAAGGATGAGGACCCTGCAGATTCATGCAGTCTAGGAAGTGAAAACTCAAGCACACTCAGTCAAAACGTGAGTTCTCAATGTATATTTTAGCCTCATGTTGGGCACGGGTTTTTTTATTGTCAGAGGTTCACCCATTTTTGAAAAGCGTTTTTTGTCACAACTCTGAAGTAACAAGTATTGAAGGTCTAGTGGTTACAGATCGAGAGGTCCCGGGTTCGATTCCCGGCGCTACCAGGTTTTCTGAGAAGTAGTGGGCCTGGAACAGGGTCCAATCGGCCTTGTGAGCATAATTGAGGAGCTATTTCAAGGAAATAATGGCTCTGGTTTAGAAAACCGAAATTGACGCCCATGGGTATTCGTTGTGCTGACCACGCGACCCCCTCTATCCACTAAAGTTGGCACTAACTTTGCCAACAAGCAGCGGTTGCTCGGTCGGTATAGTTTGCTTGTAGACTCAAGCCACAGAGTTTGTTTTTATTTTTTTTATATAGTTCCATTTTGTGTCAACAGAAGAATTGCAGAAATTGCATTTTGCATGTCTGCTCCAGTGTTGCTTTGTCCAGCACATCCCACATGAATTCCCCTGGGATTGAACCCTATTCTTCATAAAGAGATGCAGGTGTTTGTCTCTGTGCATGCTCATGCCCTACATAAGATGCCTTGTATAGGTGACTGAAATTGAATAACATTTACTATATTGTGTGCTGTTCTGTTTTGCCCTTTGCTATCATTTCAGTTTGAAGCTTCAGTTTTAAAGAAGCAAAAATCATTAAGTTTGGAGTCTCTGAAGTCTAAGACATTCACAAAGCTGTTGAATAAGATATCAAGAAGAAAAGCACAGTTAGCAGAGGCTACATGATCCTTTGCAGTGACTCTCATCATAACGGGTTCTGGTAAGTTTTATGTTTACTTCATTTTGTCATCTTTTTTTGTAGATCTACAGTAACATGGTAACATTTCAGAATATCTGTTTCACCTGACTGTTTTTAATGTCATTAAAATTAGTTAAAGCTGTTTTAACCAATTTTAACATAATTCAACAATATTGAGAACTAGTTTTAACTGAGTTTTAGAAAAGTGAACTAGAAAAAGCAATACAGTGCAGCAGTTATGTAAAAGTATTTACCTGATGATGACCGTATAAAGTTGAAACATGTCATAGAAGTAACATTTATTGGAAAAAAAAAGTGACCATGTAGCACACCAACAGCCTACAAGCACAAGAAGAAGTTGCACCTTCGAGACTGTTCCTGCAAATTAAATTGTAAATCAGTGCAGTGGGGTGCTGAATGTTCATGCTAGACAGTGTTCACTGGCAGGGGCGGAAGTGGCAGCATGAGTCATGGAGATGTCATGAGGAAATTCATGTCGAAACTGCTGCCTCCTCTTTCTTCTATGTAATTTAAATTTTAATTAGTACTCTATTAGCTATGGTACTGTTTTCACATAGCCAAGATAGCTCAGCTTCAGTTTTACCAAGGAAATGGGGCTTTATTGCTGCCAGGAGCAGTTCTGGGCCCAACCCACCTTCCTATCCACTTAGTAATGTTTCCTTGGGTATAAAGTGGCCAGGGTGTGAAGCTAACCGCTCATCTCCATCTAGTGCTGAGGTTAATAATATATGGAACTAAACCTCCATTCCTATATGCGTCTTAATGGTGTGATGCTTAAGTTTACTTTTTATTTGACATGATATAATTTGCTTAAAATAGTGGTATGCACTAGAAACACAGTGAAGATCAGTAATTTAAATGCCTTAGGTTAAGCCACAGTCAGAATTAAAATAAAGACCCTTAATTTTTTTTTGCTTAGTGGGGGGTGGAGTCCATCTGGGTCCACTCGGCATGGCTGCCACTGATTGGCCTATTGTACCTGCCCCGGGTGATTATGATGATGGAGAATTTGCTGGAATGGAGATTGGCAGGGTAAACCAAAGTACTCGGAGAAAACCCGCCCCCAGCACCGCTTTGTCCACCAAAAATCCCACTTGACCAGACCTGGGATCGAATCTGGGCCGCCGCAGTGGGAAGCCAACTACTAACTGCTTGAGCTATGGTGCAGCCTGACCCTTAATGTTAATATCAATTATTTTCACCTATTCTGCAGGAGACTTGCTGTTAAACGGTGAAACTCTGTTGCATCATGAAAGAAACTGATATGTGTTACTTATTAAAAACTAAAGAATCTGTTGTCCACAAAGTTAACAGTTCTTACATCATTGGTTGGAACCATTCTGATTTTCACAAGATCTTTTCTACATTTATAGGCTGTTTTGAGATAAATATGAACCAAATTATGTGTGAATCTCAGTGCAAATTATTGTGATGACAGTTAAAATTGTATTGTTTGTTTCAGTTTACAGTGCCACAGCACAAGACATTGCAGAACCTTCACCTGTCACAGACATAAACTCAGAGGGATCAATCATTCATCCTGGAAACTCTGTACTTGTACTGAATTTTATGGCTTTTATTGGTTAAAAAAAAAACACCAGCCATGTATCATTCTCTGTCTTCCCTACTGATACATATGTATCAATGCATGGCCTAAGTAACTTTACTATTTACTGGGATGTTTTCTGCCTTGCTGGAGCATACATATTTGAGCTGTATCATGACAGCGTCACTTGATGGAAGGTTGCTCACATGTCTGCCTGTATATAAAATGAGTGGCCATAATGAAGGAGAGTCAACATGTGTTCGTATTCTTTATGTAAGGCTTCATTGTGCACTACCAGAAAACTCCGTTACTGATATACAGCTTCATCAAGTGCTTGGGAAAATTCCATGTCTTTGAAGAACTGACCTCTTCCACCTCTTGAAGAATCCCACAAGTTCATAATTTCCAAAGAAATTCACATTAGGAGTTAGCTCTTGTGTCAGACTGATAGTTGTGGATTTGTTGGAGGCAGAATATGGATTGATTGTGGAGGTGTTAGCGTGATACATTTCAAAGTTTCTGGGATCACCCATGTAATAATGTAGTATTACAACATAACAGAGAAAAAGTACTGAATGAGAAAAAATGTGACACTTTATAGCCTGTAGAAGACTGTAATTGAATCAAGAAATAGTGGGAATGCAAAATGACAGGTGCTTAATCTTGAGTTGAGAATTGGACACCAACCAACTATTAATTCACTAGATAGGGTGCCTGTGTTTCATTGAGGCAGAAGTATCAGCCTGTGAGGCAGTTCTGGAATGAGAGCATCTGTTGCCATGTTCCAGTCATGGATGGAAATGATGATAATCTAGGCTTTGAAAACATTGTACTCTGGTCAGATATGGAATACAGTAATGTTGCCTGAGTCATCAAACAGTTGAGAAAAAGGTGTCAGTCATCTGTATATTAGCCAATATTCTCCAGAGTGTCAGAATTTGATCATGAAAGCAGTATTTCATCTTCAGGTGATAAATATACCAAATCTACATTCCAAAAAGCTCCTAAATAAATTGTTCTCCCTGTTCTTTATATTCAAAAGCATTTATTTTTTTATTATGGGAAAAAATTATTGTAAATACAAAAAAAAAGGCCTAGACAATGCCCACCGGCCTTCTGTAGCACATTCTTATATACATCTTATTCTATTACAGTGGTCTTCCCACGTGAAAGCATTTATGTTTGCTTTCTGTTTCGTATTGGTACCTGTTGGAGAGTTGTCTAATTTCTTGATGATTCAATAGGTCATAGGGTATGTTCCTTTCATGTAGTGACTCAGGTTTTAAAGGTAATTGTCTTAACAGGAAATAATATAAGTAATAATTTTTATAAAAAGAAATGCAGGTCATGTATCTGTTACATTTGTTTGAATAAGGTTGTGATAATGTTAAAAGATACTTTCTGAGAGATTAATTTATTACATTTCTGTTTCTGCTATATTTGCTTGACACTAAAAAGTCATATTTGGCACAAGAAACCTGCCCATAATAATGCATGTGATTTGTTTTATTATAACTCTCCACTGAAGTGGCTTGTTTTATGGGCTGCCTTCTGAGAATGCAATGTATTAAATCACATTTTGAGATATAATGACAACTTAGCGTGGAATATTATGCTGTGTCTTCTGTAGCTGTTATCTTCTTCATTAATATGATCATAAATGACAAATCTACCAAATGATGTTTTATCCTGCAATAATTACCATGTTAATAATCAAGCCGATTCGAGATGTGCCTTGTAGGTCTGCAACTTGTGTTCACAGACCTTTTTCATGCTGAATTTACATCAGGAAGACCTTTTTATATTTCAAAGGCATTGCAAGACTCGATTAAAGGGAATTGAAAATGGTTAATGTGATGTGTCAAAAGATGGCTGGCATATCATGACAGTTACAAGATATTGGGCTGGTCATGTGACTTCAAATACTTTGATGGCTGTTAAATGTGAATAACACCTTTGCATCAATATAAGCTGCACCCATAAAATTGGATGGCCTTCAAATGAAAGAATTCACTTACATCATTACAGGCAACAGTCAAAAGAGTACGTCAGTTTCATGTTGCTTCATGTAGTTACACATGTAAGTTGATTATTTAAACAGAGTTTAATTTTCAGGTTAAATGTGGGAAATTCAAGTATAATGCATTTCTGTTAGGACTTCAGTAATTGGTAACATTGATATGAATTGTTTTCTTCATCCCTTTACCATTTTACTGAAGCTATAATGTCTTCTCTTGATCATAAGAATAAATTAATTAAGGTCGTCGTTCTGTCTTCTCACGCCGTTCCAACCGATCAGAACTACCATAATATTATGACAGGATCAGTTTTATTTTCCATTGCAGAAGGTAAGTGCATGAAATTAAAAAATACAATTATACATTACGTCGGACGAGCATACCCACCTAAGATGGTGTGAGCAACTATTAAAACGTAAGTTTCCCGCGGGTTGATAGACCACTGTTGGTCGCGGTGCAAGGGCCGAGAAAGGCCGCCCCGTTTACATTCATTCATTCCTCCGTGTTCACCTTCTAATCTAAGACACCAATTGCCTGCTTGAAATTTGCGACATTTCCCGGATATTGCGGTTGTGTTGTAGTTTACAGTTTCCTAGTGTGCCCACACCCTAGGAAACTACACGGCAACACAATAATGAGAAGGCTGACATGCACCGTTGCTTGGAAGTGGACTTAGTCTTTCGGCGAGTTGCGTTGCCGTTTCCTCAATTTGCGCTGCTCCATTAAGTAACTCTTTCAACTCAGGCTGATAACAGCTCTGTAAATTGCAGTTGCCGGTCTAGAAAACCGAAATTAACGGCAGTAGGGATTCGTTTATAGTAGAAAAAATACTGTAAATACAAGAAAGGCTTAGGCAACGCTCACCGAGTTTGTTTGTTTGTTGCAGTTGCCGGTTTCCTTGGTGCGCCCTCAGCCTGTCCAATATGGTTGGTTCCCACAGGTGTTGAAGCTGACAAGATTCCAGTTTTCATCAATAGTAGTAGTAAAACAAGTGAAGTAACGTGTGCTTGTTGTGATAAATTTAAAATATAACTACAAAAGACCTTAAAAGAATTCAGATCAGCACAAAAAATTATTGACCTGCTACAAGAAAAGATAAACACCCCGAATCGGACCGTAATGTTACTTGCGTCACAGCGATAATTTGATACAATTGGAACTAAAAAAATGTAGAATGAGTTAATGTGCCCTCGTCGCGTCGGAAAAGAGACAGTAAGCCAGGAGTAAACTATGCTGTTCCAATACCTATCATTGCAAACCGCTATGAGCTACTAAATAACCTCAACCAGCTGACAAATACAACACAATGAGAACACGTTAAACAGAAAAAGTGACCGAGGCCGGGACGTATGGCAGATGCAGAAGACATGCAATAACAAGTAAAGATTATTTCTTATAATCATTTCTGTCAAAGCGAGTGATCTAATAATTAATGATAGGGAGGCACACTGCCCTCAGTAAACTAGTTATAACGAAACTATTCGGGTAACAGTGGTTGAAAAGGAAGCAGTCCTACCAAACAGTAAAATAAATCAAATTGAATCATAAACAGAACTAGTAGTACAGTAAGATCCTATGGACTATAGACACCCCCACGTAGGTCACATTCCTCTTTTGTGGAAAAATAAATTCAGTGCTTTTAATTTTCTTTGTGTTATGAAATGCTCTTCCACTTCTGTTTGCATGCAAAGTATTAGAAGAGCAATCAGGATTCATGAAGCGGTGTCATATTATGTTTTTGCTATAAATAAAACAGTGGGAAATTGAATAAAGGTTCATTGTGTGTTGATTTTTATAATATGTCTAGGCATTTCTTGAAATACAAATAGACATACTGTGGCAGGTCTCAATAAAAAACTCTGCTCTCCATTGCAATTGAGACGAACAGCTGAAAGCAAGTATACACTGTCTTTACACTTGTATTCAGCCAGAACCAACACACAACAAAATTTCAGTTGAATTTACCTTAATTTTATATAACTTTGACAAGTCACAGTTTTTAATATCTATATTGATGGTAATCAGACAGTGGGAAAGCCAGCTGTTATGTTTTAATGGTTTTTCTTTTGTTGGGTGTTAGCCCTTAATAAAAATGTGATGCAAAGAGATGTACATTTTGTAAAACAGAATGTGAGATTATAATTTTATGGTTTAACTTGAAAAAATTAAAAACCATTGGCTGTAAAGAAATATAGTATCATTGGATTAAGAATCATTATAAACAGAGGAATTTCATTTAATTATTTGGGTCCACAGGATCATATTGTAATGCAATTAAGGTTAGTAATAAAATCATGAGGTTCAGCTCCACATGCATTATCAGAATAGTGCTATAAATAAAAACATTCCAAAGGATACACAGTTAAAATTTTATAAAACTGTGGCTTGCAAGTCTCACTGACTGCAAGAAATTCAGCAGACAGTCAATTTGAGAGGCCTGCTGTAGGAATAGTTTCATAAGTTCTTCCCTTATTTTAATGTCTCAGATTTTACTGAAATTGAGGAGGAATGTGATGTGCAGTCCCTATTTTGTTTGGATTCAGTTTTACCACAAGAATAACCTGTTAAATTGTCTTCATATATGTAAGCTTTCTCTTCATTTGCACAAAGAAAACTCAAATAGGGATTTGATTGTTTTCTATTAGTGCAGTAATTATCTGTGTACATTTCAGAGTGGCATGAGTAGTGTACATGTAACATTCCTTGCTCATTTTGGTTATTCATTTTCTGATTTAAACAGATGAGACACCAGTCGACATGCTGACCACTGAAGTGCTGGTCTTCGACATGGAACCTGATGTAGATGTAGGAGTTGCAGGGGCCCTCCATCTGTCAGTCAGTAAGGGTTATCTGGAGCACAAGCTTCACATTTTGTTCATCTCCAAGCATGTTCAGCATCCCGTTGTATTGAGGCATCATCCTATTTTTTAGTAACGTATCCATCAATAATAATATGATAGGTCAAATCAATAAAATGCCCGTAGGCCTTTACGTAGTACATAAATTTACACATTAAAAGTGAATGTTCACACTCCTCAAATTGTCTTGGTTTTACATGTATTTTTACTAATTTATATTCACAACATGTTTCGGCCTCATTGGGCCATCATCAGATAAATTCTATCCTCTAGTGAGACCACTGCACTATATTTGTTATGAATATAAATTAGTAGAAATACATGTAAAACCAAGACAATTTGAGGAGTGTGAACATTCACTTTTAATGTATACATTTATATACTAAGTAAAGGCCTACAGGCATTTTATTGATTTGAACTGTCATAGTATTAAAATGCATTTTTAGTGAACAACATATTCCTAATATCTTTTTAAAGTTGTATTATTGACGGGTATGTTAGTAAAAAATAGGATTAGCTTCACATTTTCATGGGAAAATTGTATTGTAGTTGGTTTATCTGTTTGCTCTGTCTCACTTAACTGGAGGGTGGGCACGGTGTTGTACTTGTCCTACTGTTATTTCTGTTGGTCATATTTTGAACCACTGCCTGGTATGTAGGACAGATCGTATGAAGTTTAGTTGAGATCTGATGCCTGGATGTAGGTGGAAGAAAAAGATAAATAATTTCTTCTTCTCAAAACAGACAATTTAGATAGAGGTTTATATTGTCTTGAAATGTCAAGGCAGTGAAGTTGGAGTGATTTTGCCTACAAGGAACTGCTATTTTCATGCAGCTACATCCCTGTCAGTGTTACCATTGTCTTGAGATTATTTGTTGCATTGTTAGATGAGAGGAAGTGAGAATCACAGATTCAGAATAGAGGTTATAGAGAGAATGGTCATGAGGAGGCTTTGTCACTGCACTGCACTCATGAGCAGACAAGTCATCATCTGGCATCTAGAGAGGTGCCTGTTAGTGGGTAACTCAGCTCTTCCTTCTGTAAGATCTGAGCTGTAGGGACAGATGTTCTCAGTGCTCTGGTGTGTACAGAAGCTGGAGGGAGTACAGCATAGCAGCATATGCAGATTTATCGTGTCCACTTGATCCCTATTGAGTCATCCAGTAGCTGTCAGATCTTCTCCGCAGCAGACCTTAGGGAAGAGAGTTGCCATGGGCACAAGGTTCAGCCACTTTCTTTTATTATGGAATAGAGTAGGAGATTTTGAAGGGTAAAGAATATCTGAGTTTTGAATAGTTTGTCATCTGCTCTATAACTAAGTCTCATCTCATCTCTCAGGATTGAGCCATTTGGGTATTAGGGAGGTGTACACGATGAAGTAAGCAAGCTCGTCTGCTTTTGAGGCCTAGACTAATTAAGGAATTTAATATATAGCATTGCTTTATCTTTTTCAGAGATGAAGAAAAGTTTGTGCGTCGTGAGCACTACAGTGGTCCGACCTCAGACTTCAAGGAGGAGGAGGGCTACAAACCAGATGTTAAACTCGGCTACACAGATGATGATGGACATGTGCTTAATGCAAAGGAGGCTTTCAGGTTAGCACAGCTAACAGTATATCTGTTTTTAAGATAGGATGCACTGTGGAGGGTAGCCTGTCCAATGGTAGTACATTCTTTAGAAAAAAAAGTTCCCACAGTAATTGCCTGTTTAAGAAAAAAAAAATATCCAAGGAGGAAGCAGCTTTTCAGTGGAAACAGACAAGATTATGGGTCCGCCGTGTTTCTATATCATTCATGCATGCCATCCTCACCATAATGTGTGAACCAACTGATGGATTTATGTGAAACTCTGCATTGTCATCATGCCAATCACATGTTCTTTCAGTTGTCTACCAGCAGCCATATTAATATGGCGACTGAGTTGGGAGCAACACTAGAGCCACTTAAATTAGGTCCTTAAGAAAAAGGTCCTGGGGTAAGCTGTTATACCCATTCAGAAGGTTCTGAGTTAGATTCTCACTCGCACATGTGTACAGATTTTTTTGCTCACAGATGATGCCTTCACATCTACCACAGCTAAAATTTTTGGAATACAAAGGATACCCCCCCCCCCCATGAGTTAGAGCCCATATTAAATTGTAGGGTCCGCCTGCTGACCAGCACTATCATGATTACCCTATCAGGGGGGCTGAGATTGTCTTCCACATCAGATGCTTTCAGTAGAACACTTAGAACACTGTTGTTCTGACTTCATTTTCTCCCATTCTGTGTATCTCAGTTTGTAACT
>NW_019743195.1:203140-220296 GCF_002891405.2 Cryptotermes secundus | reverse complement strand
CCTTGTTGTGTTCAGTTGAGGCTGTTCGAGGACAACCACTCCGAGCTCATCTTCGATGCTGGAGTTCCCATCTTTAAAATGTTTCACCCATCTTAGAACACTGCTTGCACCATGCACACACTTCCATAAGCACGCTGAAGTCTCTGGTGAATTTCTGCGGCAGGGATTTCTTTCCAAAAGAAATTTGATGACAGCACGCTGGCAAAACGACATATTGTCAGCTATTTTGTTAGGAGTGATACTGGTCACGTGATGCAAGCTACTGACATCACAAGACACTCAAGGTTAACACAACACCTAGTTCCACCTACCACCGTACTCTCTTTCGTCTGCTGTTCCCAGGCTGCATGCAAAAAAAAGTTGCTCATGACTTTCGGTACGACCTACATATAAACTTTGCTGTACAATTTCAGGTAAAGTAAGAATATTTATTGCTCATCTCATCTTCAGTTTCCCAAAACTGGGTTTTCCACCCAAATGCAATACACATTTCTTGTTCCTCCAACCAATCTACGTGCCATCAATTACAGTCTACTTAACTGACTACACTAAAACCAAACTCCATGGCTTGAGTCTGCAAGTGAACTATACTGACCGAGCAACTGCTGCTTGTTGGCGAAGTTAGTGCCAACTTTAGTGGATAGAGGGTGCCACGGGGTCAGTAAAATGAATCCCCATGGCTGTTAATTTCGGTTTTCTAGATACACTAAATCCTATAAATCATACGGTTCCTCACTGTGCAATATCCTCCATTACCTTCTTTATCTCTCTTAGATACAAACACTTTCTGTACCCTCTTAAAATACTTGCAATTTAGGTTACACTGTTGTGCAAAATTACTAATACACATTCAAAGTCTGAACTACAATCAATAAGTCAAGGGACAAAATATAAGTATGCTAACTCACAATGGTTCAAGTATCTAGTGGTGCTATTTTTAACATTTACCTTACTGCCATGTGACTGTGGAGGTGGTAACCTTACAAGATCTACGGAGGAGGGGGAAGCCACTACAAACACTGGGTCTCCATCCACACTCCCACCACCACCCACAACAAACGGAGTGGAGCCAAACAAGTCATAGCCACTGTTGGATGCAAGAGTGGGAGAGGACATAGGAGCTCCAAGTCTAGGGGACTGTGAGGGGGGTGACCACCAGTTATCACCAGAATGCTTGAAGCTCTCTAAACTGCAGACAGGTTTCAACTGCAATAGCAAAGCCACATGATCGTATTCACCAAACAAAATAAGTGTGTAACTTATTATTTTCCACAGGTAAGAAGTACGACACTCATAACATTGCTATCTGCAATAACAAATAATTGGGAATTGTATTGTCTTGGTTGGTGTCTGTTCTTACTGATTTTCTGATATTAAATTCCAACTGCCCTGACGAGGACATCTCCCCACATGCAAATGCAATTATGTTAAAGTGTAAGTGACACAAGACGTTTCTGTTCTCACCATTTCAGTGCACTGCAATAGTGTCACATCTTATTGTTTAGTCAAAGAAAATAAGTGATTCAAAAAACGCAAAAACACATGGTACAAAAAAGGGGTAAGAAATTTATATACAATGTGTGACAACAACACAGTAGATAAATACAACAAAGACGAAAAGTTAGATAAACCTCTGTCCAATTTGTAAGGTCACTTGGCAACACTTGTTAGTGTGGCTTTGTACTGCATGATCTGACCAGAACCAGCCCACCCCACACTCCCCACCCTATGGTACAGCATTCTTCTGATTGGTTTTCCACCAAAGCTTCATGGGAAAAGAAACAGACTACAGATATGAAGAAAGCAGTCTTCTGGGATTTGGCGCCGTGTATATGTGGTGTTAACCGACGTTTCGGAGGAACGTATCGCCCCCATCTTCAGGGTTGAAGAAAAAGTATAGGTAAATCTGCAAGCGACAACACCGTGAGACACGGTAAAGCAGTCAGTCTGCTTTACCGTGTCTCACGGTGTTGTCGCTTGCAGATTTACCTATACTTTTTCTTCAACCCTGAAGATGGGGGCGATACGTTCCTCCGAAACGTCGGTTAACACCACATATACACGGCGCCAAATCCCAGAAGACTGCTTTCTTCATAGTCACCGCCGTGAAAGCCTCAAATCTTACACAGACTACAGATATGTTTAAAACAAATCAAGATAATGACCCAGTAGCTTCTGTTGTGTGGGTACTGACCATTTTGCTGAAAATTTACCTCAACAAAAATCTGTTATCTTCCATACATGTCTCATCATAATAAAGTACAATACCTATTAAGTGAACACCACTACAGTTGTTTCCACCTCATGAATTCCCACTGTCACTATAAGGGAAAAGAAGGGAGTGGATGTCAAACTCTTCTAGCACCACAAGCAGTCTGACCCACGTGCATCCCCACTAATAACCCAGCATCTTGAATAAATTTCAACAGCTTACTGACAGGAATCTTATGACAGATATTACTGTTCGACAAATGGGCTGGAAAATATCAGCAAAGAGCCAGACTCTACACAGATCCATCAGCAGAAAGAATACAAGTGAAATTCAACAGAAAACTTTTCATGTTCTCAAACAAGCTCCCACCTTGTCAGTTACAAAAATAAAATGCTTCCTAAAAAATTCCTCTGCCATCTTCCCATCGGTTTTCACATAACCATCACGATCACGAACAAAAGCAACAGGTCTGTAGTAATGACTGAACAAACAATAACCTTTTCACTGCCACATTTTGAAAGCACTGACAAATCCTATAAGACAGATATTATATACAGAAAATACTGATTACAGGTGTTATATAAATACACCTTAAGTGGAATTTTCTCAATTTTAGTGCAAAAACATGAACTTACGTTCTTCGAAACTGAAGTCTGAAATTAAATATTTACAAACTCATAATGTGAGAGAATTTGGATTTCTCTGAGAGAGAGTGTGAACTAAACAGATATTCATATGGACTGGTGTGGAAGATGTCCTTTCTCAGGCAAAGTGTATGGTCAGGTTTCACAAGAAAACGTTAAGTGAGATTTTGGTCTTTAAGCCACTGAATTCACTGGCAGGAAATTACTTTTATAATAATGATAAATACTAGAAATGTGAGTAAGATAGAGTTCTGACTGCTTATTTCTGAGAAAAAATACTGTATAATCAAAACTCAAATGTACCAAAGAGGAACAGATAGTAGGACATGATGTCCTAACATTAATCAAGTGCATACATACTAATCAAAGCAATGTCAGGAACTGTTCATTTACTTAAATGCTCATAAACTGGCTAATGGTCCAACGTACCATGCATTACAAATATCTGAAATACCATTAACAAGAAGCAGAACATTTTAGATCAAATCAATTTCTATTATTGTCTGAATGCACTTTTTTTTTCTTTATAACTCACCGTTCTATCAATTGGCGGAGATTTGGTTTCTTCTGTGTCCAGTATTGAAGAACACTTCCTGAAAATGACATCTTGAAGGTCTCCCATCAAGTCCATGTCAAGGGGAGACAGTTGCAGCCCTGGAGTGTCAGTACATGACTTACCTAACACGTCAGGTGAACCTGGATCTGAGGAGGGACTCAAAGGACTGTAGGGTCTGGATCTGCAGAATATAAAACAGATTTCAGTATATCTACAGATTAATACAACAATCGCTGAAAAGAGTAAGTGATAACAGAGCATATTACCAAATTTTACAGTGCAGTCCTCAGTAACTTTACTTCAAATTAGGGAGAGAGATCCATGTTTTAAATCGCAACCTGGATACCAAATATTGTGAGCATATTCATACTTTCCTCAATCCCTTCATAAAATAAATAAAAAAAAAAACCCACACACACACACACACAATACTATAGTATATGCTAGGACAGCTTGTTTTACACTCTTTCAAATTCATCGCTCATAATAACCTTGTCAGTAAAGCATTGCTCATGACACCAAGAACTAAAAAAACACCAGCAAAAATTATGAAGCTGGTTGGCATAGCAGTAATGCTCTAGACTCCTGTTTGAGTGATGCTCAGTTAAGATCTCAACCCGGAGATTGGTCATCCTGACTGAGGCTTTTAGCAGTTTTCCTCAGTTCCTTCAGGAAAATGCCAGAATACTTCAGTATGGCCATCACTGATCTCTTCCAAATCCTTTCCAATTCATGTGTTATCCTACCCTTCAATTCCTATAATTTAGTTAACAATAGCACTGCAAAATAACACCCCCCGCCCCGCCCAAGACCAGTACAATAAAATGACAGGCTGCTGGAGTCCGTAACACAGTCAGTGATAGATACACATTGCCACTCAAATACATGCACTCATCCTGTCCCAATTATGGCCACAACATCTTAGTTTAGTCAGTGAAGTCATTTTCTTCTCTCCAAATGATGTCATCAAATTATAACAAAACATCACACATCATGGTACATATTTTGAGGAATTGAAACACATACAGGTATCTCTCACTTTCCAAATACTTGATTTATGCATTCTTACTACAGTGAATTTGCACCTTCTTTGTGTGCTACAACAAACATCTCACGTTCGTAAGTTTGTCAACTTTTACATGTAAAATAACAGGAATTTTATTTTTGATTTACAAATATTCACCTCAAGAACGGTTTTCATGGAAAAAAATTATCTTCATGAATCGTGGGATCCCTGTAACAATTTTAGACATACACTGAATAGAACTTTTAATTTTTCCAACCAAAAGCTTACTATTAGTCTGTATAGCCCTGGCTGCCTGACCCAATTACTGGCAGTAATTAAATATGAGACACAGCTTACCTGTTGGTAGTGACTGTGTTTTTTCTCTGCAGCAAAGGATCCTTGCGAAAAGAAGCTGCTGCAGTGGCTTTAGGACCAGCAAATGTTTGTGGTCTTCTCCTGTTTATTGGAGATGTGGGTGCCGATCGAGGTTTGTCTCCTTTGCTACTTTCATTCAATCCATCTTCCCTGGAGCCGAGCCCTTCACGAGGCTGCATGTCACGTAATTTTGAGCGAATACCTTTGTATGCAGTTCGGACATCTTTACCACGTTCCTTGACCTGAACAATCAAAGGAAAACCTTGTCACAGGTGTTATTTAACAGACTTTCCTCCTAGACTACAGAAGATGAGATCAGAGGTTCTTATGGAAATGACTATGAAGATTATAATTTTTTGAACTGTGATGCCATCCAGTCTGGTAGATCATACCACAGACCATTACCAATATATTGTAGGTATACTGGTAATAACCTATCAAACTGCATAATGCTACAACCCAGAAGATAGTAATCTTTGCGAAGAAAATGATCAAGGAGTTCTAAACTAATTGATTTATTGAATTATTTTATGGCTTGTAACAAATACAGAGACCCTGTAGTAATGAATGAGATATAGTGGGCTGTGGCCTACTTTAAGGCACTACACAAGAATTTTCATTGAAGGAAACAAAAAATATTATATTTTTTCAGTCCAACTTCATGTTTCACGATCATTTTGTTCCTTAAGATCACTGTCTGATATTTCGGGTAAATCACAGACCTCCAAAATCCGTCAATGGTATGGTTAGAATTTTCATAAAACCGAAATGTAAGATATTTTCCACTATAGCATTTACCTAATGAAAAAAAATAATTACTGCTGTTATTTGCAACAAACAGAAGTAGTATTTAAGATCTAAAAGTTTGTGACAATGGTACATTGCTACAGGTATTATGTTTTTGGACATTATCCATCATCTTGTCTATTCCTATAAAAAAAAAATCCTGTTTCTTTTTTAAAAACACCACATTTCGGGGACTCGGTTCTGTCCCCGTCCTCAGGTAAAACCTACTCGGTTGGGTTCAATAGATAGAGCTAGCCCCTATCTCAGGAGATAGGGGCTAGCTCTATCTATTGGACGGTTTTTAAAAAATAGACAAGACAATGGATAACGTCCAAAAACATAATACTTGGTAGAAGTAGTATTGAATAGATTGCTCACATTTCCATAGAGAATCATCTTCGAATGTGGCGAACTAGATGACTGTGAAGGAGAATGGATGATATTAAAGTGAATTCTGTGTAAACAGGCTGAGGGGATACTGGACCAAATTGGATTGGATTATTCTGACAGCAGGCTTTGGTATTAGTAGTGCTGAGCTTTAAGGTTCTATCACAAGAATTACATTGTTAGTTGGTTAATTTGTTTGGTTGGTCAGTCAGTCAGTTAGTTAGCTGCCATTTACATGGTAGAGTCAACTAATTCAAGAAAATTCCAACAGTCAGAAAACGATGCAGTACATAAGAAACTTATGTGTTACAATCTAAGAGGTCATCCAAGAAGATGCAAATAACTGATTAAGCTTGCCAAAACTAGTGATGTGTCATATGGCATACACCATGCCATTTTGCTTGTCAACCTCAACATGCATCACATCTGTGCATCTTATTCCACAAAATGACAGAATTCAGAGAGATCCAGAAATTCTGAAAAGGATTATGATAGGTGACAAAATGTGGTGCTACTTTTTAAAACTAAACATTTAGCCTCACAATGGCCACACTTATGGTCGTCACATGAGAAATGGCCTGAAAAGAGGGATTCCAGCATTGATACAGACATTGGCAGAAAGAACTATTCTGGGGTTGAAGACATATAAGCTCACACAGACACAACTTCACAAACATAACGACTCTACCATGTAAATATCTATATCATTTTTCCTTATGAATTCAGAAGTTACTATCAATTAAGTGGAAAAGTCTAAAATAGTTCTGAGTGCATCTAAACCAATGTTTATTATATTCTTGGGAAATACGTTGACATTTTAAGTCAGTTTGTGGTATTGGAACAGAATAGACTGCATAACATTTTATCAGTTGCAGAAAAGTATTACACTTAGAAATGCCTGCCAAGAAAATAACCAATACAAGCAATCACACTTACAGATTTTACTGCTGACTTCATTGCAGGATTTGCCTGAAATTACAATTACATAAAATAAAAAGCATATCTAGACAGAAAGCAACGACAATAACGAAACAGCACACAACAAACAAAACAGATTGCTCTACAGAACCACAAAGATCATGGTAATTAAGTTCACTCAAATCCAAGGGTTCAAGTTCCCCCTTAACTTCTCAACCAACATGGATTTATATTGAGCTTTCCAGAATAGTGTTTCCAAGATTGCCAGTCATCCTAGCTTGTCTCAAAATTTCAACTTCAGTTTACCACTAATCAGTTCTCAACACCCAAGATTCAACACCACTAATATCAGAGCCAGCAATGGATGTAATCCTTAGCAAGTTCAGTTCATTTCACCTCCTGAATAACAAACTCCTACGGTCCATTACATTTTCTTCAAACCCTGTCCTTAGTCTTCTAAGAGGAATATCTCCATAACCAGTACAAATTATTAAATTCGTTAAGTAACATCTTTCATCCCTCACCTATATTTCAGCCCTTGTGGGACCAAATATTTCCCTGATCAGGATACTGACAGATGTCTTACTTTATCTTCTACATATTGGTAAGTTAAATTCACTTTCTCTGTTGGGCAAAAGCAGAAAAACTACACCATAGATGTACTAGTACCATGATTTTCAAAATCTAATAGAACTCGTGTGTGCACGTGTGAATGTGTTGTTTCTTCTTGTAACACAGTATTTCCTCAAATTAAACACTACTACCAGATTTGTTAAATTAAAAACTGATGTATTAAAAATCTGTAATAATGAAATGAATGTGTATTACTTTATCAGATAATCACATGCTTTTTGTCTTTCAGACAGAAACTCTGTTGTTTTGGTACTCATTTCTTTAGATCATTTTACAAGACTACTCAGAAATATTTGTGCTGTCTGGAATAGCAAAAACAATTAGCACACAGAACATTCAATATCCCTCTCTGCAATAAACTGGTTTAGCCAACTGAACACAAAAAAAAAAGTTACCTTCTTTAAGTTTTATGAAACTGCAGACCCTACAAGAGCATAAAGAGGAAACTCACACAAAACATATATTCCATTCATTCAAGTAAACAGCAAAACAAACAGTGTGGGTGAAAGTCGTTTTCAAGATTGCAAATGAACATAGATAGTGAACAGAAATGTGACCTATGCTGCTTTACCTTGTTTTTCATAGTTTTGAAGAATGCACTCCCTTCTTTCCGCATGGTATATGCCCACTCTTTGTACTGCTGCTTCAGTTTTGAGCTTGACTTGTCTGAATAGTTACAAGCTTCCATTTCAAACTCATCAGAAAATCCAAGTCCATTATTCAACATTTCAAGTCTGTCTTCAATAAACTGTAAAATGGTTAATCATCATACATTATTTATCAAAATAGATACAAATTCTCAACAGAAATATATCCACAGCAGTGTTTCTTAACTGTGGTTTGCAGGAAAAAGATGTGTCACTACAATCTTTCTATGTGATTTTATTATTTCAAGGCAAATTCACAAAAGTAAATGAACTGCAAAGTTAAAACAGTAAATATATAAATATTGGTTAGCAGTCAGTAGTGACAGGCTACAGGCTTGATGATCAGAGTTCAATTCCCAGCAAGGGCAAAAGAGACTTTTCCCTACTCCACAGTATCCAGCCTGACTATGAAACCCACTCAGCCTCCTATCAACTAGGGACTAGGGGCTATTTCCCTTGTGGTAAGGTGGCTGGGGCATGAAGCTCACCATTCACCTCCATTCAGTGCTGAGGTCAAGAATAGTGGAGCTATACCTCCACTCCTGTTTCTTCATGGCACAGTGCTGAATTACTTAAGCACAGGGGCAACTTTACCTTTATGGAAATGAAAGTCACTAAGATGAGGACCAGAAAAGTTTTAGAAAGTTCACTTTTTCAGAAAAACTGAAGAGATCAGAGGATACTCTAAGCTTTCACTAACGAGCTCACCTGCTGGAAGATCTGAAGCTGCAGCATTTTACGCAGAAAAGGCTGCATACTAGAAGGACGAGACTCAATGAAAGCATCAGGGCTGAATGTGATTTTTTGTCCCTGATGAAATTTCAGAGCATCTCGGTATCCTCCAATCAGTTGGACCAGAGCTCTAAGAAATGCTCGAGATACTCCATCTCCCAAGAGAGCAGCACGATTTCGAAGCTGACGTCTCAAGGAAGTTACCTAGTAGCAATTTTACCAAAATAAGGAAATTAGGGATACAGAAACAAGAAGTTCTGGAAAGAATTTACATCTATTTTCCTGCAAATTCTTCAATCTAAATGGTCAGGTTAGCAAGCACTCTTACTGAACAATTATATTATACAGTCATCCACACCTGACCACGTTTCCACTAACACAAATTTTGACTATATTATATCTGACAGATATATCATCAGTTTGGCCCATCTCCATGCTTATACTTGTGAGCATGTAAACAATATTTCATAGTGAACACATAGTAAAAAAGTTTATGTTTATCTCTATATAAATTTCACATTTTAGCTCTAATGGTCAAATCTAAAATTAAATTTATATTTTAAGCACCAACCATGTTGTTTTACAGCATTCAAAATGATTACCTGAAAAATAGCTACATATTTTATGCAGACCTATTAACTAATCGATTCCATGGAGCTCAGCTCTTCTTGACAAGCCACCAGCCATGCAGCTACTTAGAATTTCCCAACATTTAATGGAGCCCGAAGGTTCATCACCGTTCACAAGAGCCATCCATAGGTCCCTATCCTCAGCCAGATCAATCCAGTCCATACCACCTCCATACCCCAACAAATGCCAAATGTAGTTCACACACATCCAACCCAATTCTGAGACATTTAGCTATAAAAGTTAACAAGCTAGATTTTCTTGGTGACTGAACTAACAGCTAAGAACATATACTTGTACATGGGAACAAATCACAAGAGAACAAATTATATGTGAATTTCTGCATCATGAAATAGCTGTGATGAAATGAGTATACTCACTACATCTAGTGGAAGACTCTCCAGATCTTGGAAGGGAGTCTCAACCTTGTTGCTGTCTGCATCCAACACCACAACATCTCCAAGATCTGCCTTCCTTACACGCTGGGAAGTAGAAGAATATTTAATTTTATAGCAAAGGATTAGTATAAGTCAAGGCATTTCTAAATCACTACAAACCATTCTTCTGAAGAAAATGTGAAAAACATTCCAATGATGATCAACAATGATTATATACTGTTAGCTTGTTTATGTTCCTTCATTTAAAAAGTTAGTGATTAAGACTGTTCAGTATTTTGACATATTCCTTCTGATTTTATGGAGAAACATATTTAGTATAATGTTACTTTAATGATCAAATATTTTAAAAAACATAACATCACATTCCTGTTATAAATAGATTTGTGAATTCTCTGAGTAAATGGTTCTAATGATGTATTACTGTCAGGATTACTGTATTTGCAGTCTCTATTGCAAAATTTTATTATAAAAATGTGCTATCGGAAAGTTCCCAGACTGTTATTGTTGTAACTGCCTTGGTGAATGAAGATGAGAGGAGAGGCCAAGGTCACACTTCCGCAATCCTATTGCACTGGTCTGCCATGTGACACCGCACTGTGAACATGCATACTTTTTATACAAGTGCTTTTTTGAATTTGTGTTTCATCACATCACATGTCACACTCAGTCAAATTTATCATAGATGAAGAAACAAAGGCAAAAATGTCATGTAATATATACAAATACATTCATCTTTTTCTAAAATTAAAACAGTTAATGAACCTTAAGGTGTTAAAAACATTAAGCCCTATGGACCAAAACTTCCACTTTAACATTTTCTCTGTCAAATGTCCACCGCCAGGAATTTTCAGTGTGGTTTAAAGCTCAGCAATTGTTCTCGTGCTTTATGCCACATTAATTACTCTTGTTCTTCTAATTGTGTCAGTATTTGGTTCTTCTTATGGTCAGGTACTAACAGAACAATTTAGGCAACATACAGTAAGACATCTCATTTAAATTTTATCAAAAATATTTGGTTCTCTGATGACTGAATACAAACAGCTCTATTTAAATTTTCGACGTTATCATGTTTCAGTAACTTACCTGATATATGACTTCAGGAACACCAATAAGATAAGGCATGGGTGCAAGCAAATAGTCCATGAGAGCCATTGGTAATACTGGAATGAAGATATGCTGCCAATTCATGGGATAGATGATAGAATTTGCAGACTGAACACAGGCACTCAGACGGTACAATTTCTTTGAAGTGAAAATTATACGTCGCTCATACAACATAGATGCAAAAATGACCATCATATTATGACCATCAACAGCATTGTAATACTCTGTAAGATTGCGCTGAAAGAGATAAAAATACAATAACATTTGGTTGAAGGAATATAATGTATTTTTATAAAACACTTCACATCCACATTAACATCAGAATACATGAGTATTGCAAAAATCAAATTATTAAGTGACATGTTTATTATTAATTTTTCATTATTAGGAGAAATTATAATTTTGCATTCCATCCCCACCTACCATATATTTAAATGATGAAACTAAATGAATCTGCCTCTGATATATATATATATATATATATACACACACACACAAATTAAATTTGCATCAGTGGATGACTTGATTGGCCTGGAATAAGCAATTTAAAAAACTACAACAAATTCAGAAAAACCACTTTAAGCATCTGTGAGTATTTTGGGCAATTAATTGGCTTAACTATACAATAAAAAAATATGAAATAAAATCACCTAACATTTCAATATAAGAAATTTAAGGTTATAAGAAGGTTTTTACTTAAAATTAACTTTACTTACATTTTCAGGGATGCTGGGCAACTGAAATTGATTTGGGCATGGACACACGAAGGTCTACAACAGTAACAAAAGCATAATTAAATAAACAACCATTTTAATGAAGATGGTGAATGCAAAATTTTAAGTTTTCACAGATCTTGAGGGTGCAGTTCAGTTTTATTCTGCAATAAAGTGTACAATTTCAGAGCCCATATGTACACATAAAAACCTTTCTCTGGAAACAATGAGGTGGAAAGCCTCTCTGAAATGTTGATAATCTCCTGTAAGGCCATATGGTGTTGCAATGCACAACACAACACTCCTTATTTGAATGCCATGTAAAACCTTGATAAATGTCTTCAGACAGTGAGGTACATGGTGACATCTGCCCTCAGATGTGGTTTATGACCATAATGGATAGCTTCACAGATGTGAAGGTACAAATCCATATTTTAAAATAGGCACATCCACTGGACAGAATCTGCCTCTGATGATAAGACAATAGTGAAGATATTGCAGACCAGAAGAATAATTGAAATCTGTGAGGCATAATGTACAAAATAATACTATATTTCAGCACCATGTTGCATTGATGCATCGCACTTGTTTCCATGTCTAATGCAACAAAAACTTTTAGTTCAAAATACCTTTACAATCAGAATGCCATCTTCTGGGCTGGAGCATCATGCAGATATTGTGTAAACTGACATTTTGGAGGAACGTATCTCCTCCATCTTCAGGGCATATAAAGAATCTGTGAGCGAGGAACCAGCACTGGCAGATTGCTGCTAATGCTGCTGCCTCATGCACAGATTTTTTATACCCTGAAGATGGAGGAGATACGTTCCTCCAAAATGTTGGTTTACACAATATCCACATGGCGCCACATCCCAGAAGATGGCATTCTTCATAGTCACGGCTGTGAAAACCTTAAATTTTACATCTTTACAATCACATTTATATTTCATAAAATGTGATTAAAATCTCATTCTATTTTACTGTTGCAACATTGTTTTGGCCCTATAAGGCCATCCTCAGGCAACTGAAATCACTGCACCGCATCAGCTCGTATGTCAAAGTATTACATGCTATTACTGCATGTCATCACTTGAGAATGAATGCCCACATTTCATGCTACTTTCATATTGCAGCGTCTATGCTATGTTTCTTTTGTGCATAGCTCTCCTTGGTCTGGTGTGTACTACTCACTACAGATGGCGGACTACTTCACTCTTCATAACGAACATTTGTTTGCCAATCTCTGAACATTCTACACTGCTGTCTAAAGGTGCGTCCAGATTACTAGTGCTCGTGTGACTTGCTATGCTTACGAGTAATGTGGACGTTATGACAAGTCACAAGACAGGCAAATTTTAAATTTCTAATTTAAAAACTATAGCCAATAAATTAAACTATGACTACAGCCTATACACACTACGAGTAAATATACAGATCCTCATGCGCTGAAGCCTGGCAAGCAACTGAAGTAGTGTGGACGAAGATTTATGAGCACAAGTAAATGCCAGACAAGTCTCCCAATGAGCACGAGCACGAGTAATGTGGATGCGCCTTTACAGTTCCTTCAGTCATTATATTTTGGTCATAAACTGCATTTCTGCAGCACACACGCTTTCTGCGTGAATAAACAAACAATAAAATGGATTTCAAACCTGGAGGATTATCAATCACAGGACATATCATCATTCACCCTGTAGATACAAGAAGAAACACTGGGTGACCAGTTACATGATGGTTTATGAGGCAAATGAGTCATGTGATGCTACCTCACATGTGCAAGCATTCCTCCCCTCCTACATTAGTTGCCTAAAATAAATGGAGATTACTATCTGAATTGCTGTAGTGTTAACGGTGCACAGATCACTATAACCTACACTAATATTCTCAGCTTGTTACAGCCTCCACTAGTCAGTGCCTGGTTAGTCTTCTAACAAGGGATTTTCTATATGCCCTTACAGCACAAGGACTGCATTCACTAATTGCAGACTTAAGACCAACTTGTAATGGCAACTGGTCCTCATTCCATAGCCTCAGCATGGACTGCACAGAAAACACCACTTCCAACAGTTCTACTGTTGCATACTTACGCAAGGCCATGGTCATGTGATGCTTACCAAGCATTGCCTAGCAATGGGTAGTTGTTTAGGTCAATGTAGCCTAGGAGTGGATGTGTCTGAAGAGCCATTCCCTAGCAACGGCCATCTCTTCTGGCTTCATGGTTCTGGCATTCAGCAGACATGTCAAGCCTAGGAGTGGATGTGTCTGAAGAGCCATTCCCTAGCAACGGCCTAGCAACATGTCACAATATTACATGGACATACAAAATAGTCTATGTGATTAAGCACTATACCATGAAGGTGTACTGTTTTCTTAGTGCAGGCTGCTGATGGAGACAAGCAGATATCTTCATCCTTTGGCTGTCTTCACCCCTGGGCAATAAGCCCCTAGTACCAAGTGGATGGGGGGGGTTACAATATTTTGCTTACAAGGTTGAGCAAGGATCACATATACAGAATTACTGAAATTTATGGAAGGATTCATGAGTTGCACATATCACATGTGATGAACCTAATTTATGTTTCACACACAGACTGAATAAAAATAATGTACGTACATCTCGACCATTATTGAAAGGAATCTGGAGTGTTCTGCCTGCGTCTGGAACACTGCTGTTATATACAGATTCCAGAAACTTCCACAGCTCATCTGACTTGGAACTGTAGTTTATTTCTGCTATATGATTAAGCAACCTGTAATTAAAGAACAGTAAAGTAAAAAAGGTAAGTAAATTTTGAGGTTTTCACGGCGATGACTATGAAGAAAGTCGTCTTCTGGGATCTGGCGCCCTGTATTCTTTGTTTTAGCTAATGTTTTGGAGGAACGTATCGCCTCCATCTTCAGGGCAGGTGAATTGTGTTGCGAATACAGAGAATAGCTGTAATGATTAGGAAGTGAAAAGCGCTTCTTTATATAGGGGGTATGTAGGGGTGGGGGGAGAGGAGACCAATGGGAACAGTGAAAAGCGATTATGGCCATATATGGTCTGTGGGGCGAAAGGGGGGGGGGAACGGCCAGCGAATCCAGGCAACTTGGAGCTCAACGGAGGCTATCCCTGTAACAGGCCACGAAGGCCCATACAGTTGTGAGACGTTGAGGGTCCCACATTATCTAGACAATCGGCTCAAAGATGGCAGTAAGGTTGTATAATACAAGGTTTTGTCGCAGGAACGGTTGACAAACATTTGGTTACACAAGAATTTAATTTTTTAAGGAAACCAAAGTTTCATACCATCTCTGGAGAATGTACACTTACCCCAATCCAGTTCACTTCTTCACACTATATATAAGTTCCATTTCAATATAAACCCACTCTTCTCAATAACATCTGTCTCCTAACTGATCTCTTCACATGAGGCATTCCACCTAAAATTTGTATGCACTTCTTGTTGCCAGCTTGCATGCTATATTCATCCATCCAATCATTCTTGGTACAGCCATCCTAATAATACTGAGTGAAGAGTGGAAATTGTAAAGTATCACAAAATGTAATTTTCTTCATTATTTTCTTATTTCATCTTTCTTCTCATAGTATTTTATTGTTTTTTAACCAGAGTGACAGACAAAATTTCACACCCATATAAATGGACAAAAACAAATTTCAGTACTCAAATGCATAACAAAGTTCTCAAAGTATGTCATGTTTTAGCCATCCGCATGTACGAAGGATCTACAACCATGATGGTCATTAACAGCTAAAGTATGAGACTAAATGCATTCCACTTACTTATAAAATGATTCATGCCATGGCAGGTAACTCAGCAGCACAAGGGCTGTTTCGGTTTTTGGATCATGACGGCAGAATCCAAAGGTCCATTTGGAATCAATGCTTGTCAACACAAAGGAGTAGTGCTGAACAATGGTGCTGAAACAAAAAAAAAGTGTATGTACGTGGCTTGCTTAGGCAATACAACATTGCAACTGAATGCTATGAACGGTTCCTTCAGTGTTTGATAAACATGTTGGCTGATCAGGGTTATGTATGTTAAGCAGATATACCATCTCATGTTTCCCTGGTATGCAAAATCGGCTTCTGACATTAAGGGAAGAACATACATTGAGTGTGCTGAGAATTATGGACTGAAGATAGATGACATACGAAGCTGGAGAAAATAGCATGAGTTCCCAAGTCAAGGAGAATGAGATGGTCAGGGCATGCAACATACATGGGAGGGAAGAAAACTGCATACAGGGTTTAGAGATCACTAGGAAGACCTAGATGTAGTTGGGAGGATAATATTAAAACAAATCTCAAAGAAATAAGATGGGGTGATATAGACTGGATTTATATGGCTCAGGACAGGGACCTGTGGTGGGATATTGTGAACATGGTAAGGAGCCTCTGTGTTCCATAAAATGTTGGAAAATTCTTGAGTAGCTGAGTGACTAGTGGCTCCTCAAGAAAGATTTCAGCTCCCAGGAGTTAGTTATTGAGCTGGTTAGGATGCATGTGTACTTAATTGCTAGGTTTATAACAAGCAGCATATGCTCCTACTGTTGTTCATTTAACCAAACTACTCACACTTCATACTCTATAGAATTCCCATTTATGAAATAAACAAAACAAAGTCATCCATCAACACTTCATGTGGCCACAGAAGCCCAAAGGAAGTGATGGCCTCCAATTACTATAACCATTTATGTACTTTTCTTCATATTTTGATTATTCACACTGTGATCATATGGGGAGGATATCTGATGACTGTACTAGGGGACAAACTTTTTGCTATGTACACTCAGGCTGGTGACTCTCCTACTGAGTCGGCTGCAGTGATAACAGTGTATGGTGAAGAGTACTGGTACTCTTGCAGTACCTATGCCTCAGAATTAAAGCTGTCTGAATAAGGCACAGGAACCATACCCCTCCTCACAACTGGGACACACTTAAACATCAGCCTTTATGCGATGGGGTACGCAAAAGAAAACGAACTAATTTTTTTGTGGGCAGAGCTTTCGTTGTACCGTGTTTTACCGCTATGAGTGCATAGAGCTAACATTCCTGAGTCGAGAAGCCTACTACCATTGCTTCAGAAGGTAAGGACTAGTTTCGGCAGAGTTTATAGTGACAACTGTTTTGTGTGATCGTCGTTTTTGCAATGGCTGATTTTCGTGAACAGCGTGCGGCGGTGAAATTCTGCTTTTTGCTCGGGAAAAGTGGAACAGAAACTCTTGAAATGTTAAAAACGGAGTACAAGGATGATGCTATGGGGAAAACTCAAGTGTTTGTGTGGTTTACCCATTTCAAAAATTGTGAAATGTCAATTGATGACAAACCTCGTTCTGGTCATCCTTCCACGGCCCGAACACGTGAAAATGTTGGAAAAATTCGTGAAATCATCAAGGAAGATCGTCAACGGACCA
>NW_019743195.1:175958-203103 GCF_002891405.2 Cryptotermes secundus | reverse complement strand
AAAATGACGGAGGCGCTGTCAAGCATCTCAAAAGATGAATTTAGACAATGTTTTGAAAAATGGAATAAAAGACTAGACAAGTGTATTAGTGTAAGTGGAGAGTACTTTGAAGGGGATTGAAGGTTTGTGCTTAAAATTTGAATAAATAAGTTTAAAAAAAAATAAGTTCGGTTTCTTTTGGGTACACCCTCGTATAAATAAAGGAATGAAACTTCACGTGTCCTGTGGGGATGCATTTTAGAATATCTCTATCATAGCCCTGAGAGTTGTGGAAGGGGACGGAAAGGGAACCCAATGCCTGTTGGTATAACTGGGCGAAACTGTCACTGGGGGACATAAATACACAGATCTGGTCCTCCAGATTGGTGACGGGACACAAGCCTCTTGACCTTGCTCTGTAAAAATTAGTGTTGGAAAATTCAAAGTGAAAACCAGATAGTCAAATTGAAAGCAGAATAGACAAGCCTGGCAGAATCTTCTAAGGGAGGCTATCATCCAAAAGGGCTGGTTTACCAATGATAATAATGATGATGATGATGATGAAGAAATTTCATGTATGAGATGTGTACATTGTGTGCTGCAGTATCTGTTGTGATATGTGTGTCTCTCCAGTCAAATGGAACCCAGCCTCATCTGAAAAGCTGTGAAGTCAAGATCAAGTTCATTATCATAAGATGATTGAAGATACTAGTTCCAAACATTATGGGACAATGGATGCACTGGATGGTTTAATGGGCCCATAATCTTGTCATGACAGTCTCTTTTGAAATGCCCATTTCTTGTGTAAGGCTTCTAAGAAGCATATAAGGCATACATTTATGCTCAGTTCTGATACTGTCCAACTTTTCTTTGTTTATATTTGACACTGACATTTTGGTTTCTTGTCTGTTAAGAAACCAGTTGTTCTTACTTTACTGACATGATGCTGACTAGTGTTTTTACTGGGCACGCTAATTCTGTGAATATTTCTTTGGAATTTTGTCTGGCACTTCCTAGTGGACTTACAATTCATGTAATATTCATATATATACATATAACCTTTGACTGAAAAGATTGGTGTAGTGGTAACACTCTTGACTTGCACTCAGGTGGGGCTTCGTTTGAATCTCATCTGGGTCAATGGTTATCCTGACCGATGACTTTTTGTTGTTTTCCTCAGTCCCTCCAGGGAAATGCCATGATAGTACCTTGAGCAGGCCACTACTGCTTTCTTCCAAGTCCTTTCCAAATTATCATTCAACATTATATAGTCTAGCAACTGAAATCATCATTCAATAGTTCACAAATAAAGAAATAAAATATGTGATCTTTGATACTCTAGTATAAATATATACATGTCCAAGAGAAAAGAAACTTTATGAGAGCCATAACAAAATTATTGAAATAACAACCTTACATACCATAGTTGTGCACAAAGTACACATACATGCACACATACGATCCAGTAATTTCTGTAACTGACATCTAGAGTCAATCCACAATGACAAGGCTGATTCCATGTTTTCATATTTTTCAACAGTTCAAATGGATACATAGGGTAACAGACAATGGAGTATATATAATCCACATTTTACAGGTGCACTTCCAAGCCATGTTGTAAAAGTTGGTATTTCGACTGTGCTGATGGTAAGGGGGTATGTGTACCTTGTGTTTTATGCAGTTATAATTAATTCAGATATATATGGCAAATTCTGTCTTTTTTTCTGTTGGTTACGTTCCAGTTACTTGAAAATAAATAATCATATTCTAGAAAGCTGCAAGTTTTACTGAATAAAAATTCATATGAAAATGTAGGTTTATGGAAAAAGGCCATATTAATATGACTTACTTTGGAAAATCACACGGATACGCAAACTTTGGGACAGATTTCAAAACCTCTTCATCTCTGTAGCTTTCTGGAAATTTTTGAATTATCCATGCTTCCTTGTCTGGTGATTGCTGACCAACAACTTCACAGAAGCACTGAAACAAGTGCTTTACATTGTCCCTAAAATGAGCAGAATTTTAGTAGACAAAAATTTTTCCCACTTATACGAAAATGTTGAATTCCATACACTTCCTAAAAATTACTTTCCTCCTTACTTTGATCTAGAGTAATTTCAATTTTTTTTTGCAACATTACACAAACATAAAGGTAAATGCATACAATTTCGATTACATACCGTATTCTTGATCCCATTTTCGTGACAGAACGGAGGACACCCCGTTCATTTTTGGTATTCTTGTGCTACTTAACTACATTCCAACTCCACCATAATTACACTATACTTCACAGCTCTTACGCGAAATACACAAACCACGGATTACTAAATATTGTTAACCGGCACAGATTAATGATACCACAAATTCGGATCTAACGTTCACTATACATTTCGTTATCCGAAATCCACCCAAATTTCGTGTGCTGCACTGTAATCTAAATTGAGGCAGCCTAATCCGATTTAACGCTAACGCATACAAGCGTGGCAGTAACAATAACTGGATAAGAGTGGTCTGTTGCGTTAAGCTAACCCCTTAACCTGCTATTGCGCAGTCTCAAAAACTCAAAAAGTACTTCTCCAATGAGTATGGAGGTGCATAGTTCGGTGCTTAGTGTAGTGCAAGCTTAACTTAACAAAATATACTTTGCTCAGTCTTGCCAATTGTTGCCCCAGTGAGAAGGTCAGAAGGTAGTTGATGCGCAGTGGCGTGTTGTGCAAACCTAACCTAACCTGTCTAAAGTCTCCTTAATGAGGTGTGGTGTCTCGCTTGAAGTTTATTGCTACAGTTTCGTCTCCATCGCGATTTTGGCTGTTCATCGTTTTATTATTGATTGTAATAAACTGAAAGTTATGACTTTGGGGTGACATATCTTTCAACCAAATTCCGTGAAATCTGGAAAACGTGTCAAAATCTGCGCGTAAGGGAGTCTTGACTGTCTTGATAGATATAGCCTGTCGGACCAGTTCCACGGGGCTAAACATATTTAATTTAAAAAATGTTCACGAAATATATGTACAGCTAACATTTGACACGTTATTCGATATGTGTTTGCTGGGTATTTCCGAATGTAGCTGTTGGTACATTTGGACCCTGAAGATCGCGCTGAAGCGCTGAAGACGGACGACCTGAATTCATAACGGAGGCAAATTGTTAATGATTTCAATAATTATATTTAATTTCGGATATACAGACAGGGGGAAGACGCTTTTGTTGGCTATTGAATGTGCACAGGTTTGGTCGTGTTAGGCATGCTGGAATACATACATGTAAGCCATTATTAATGTACACGGATCAACTAGTAACGACAAGGAAAAGCATATCCATGTCTGCCTTATAAATCAACTCCCTCTGGTGTTGAGTCCCATGAATTGAAACATTTGCTCGTCGCATATTTTAATGTTGGTGGAAGGGGAAATTGTTTTGGTGTGGGAAGAGCGGCGTACTCAAGAAAGGGCTGTCTTTTCCTTTTTGCTTATTACGGAATTACCAGTTCTGTGTTTTTAAGAATGATGTTAAGAGTAAAGGAGTTAAGGAACATTTTTCCAAAGGCACCGTCCGAAATTGCTGCTTTTATTTTCGTAATCTGCATAATACCTACTATATATTGGTTTGAATTGTGTGTGGTTATCCCATCATTCTATCCCGTTTGGTCCGTTTGGTATAATGTACACTTCATATGTGGCACATTTCTGATGTGCAATATAACAGCTAACTTCGTAGCCATCGTGTGTGTTGATACAAGTGTCAAAGGCATTCTGTTGCAATCCACGCTACAGCCCAAGTGGCATTTCTGTTCAGTTTGTGAATCAGTTTCCCCTCCACGGTCATGGCACTGTGAGACCTGTAACACGTGTATTATTAGGAGAGATCACCATTGTATGTTTGCTGGGTGTTGTATTGGACATTACAACTATAGATTCTTTTTGGCATTTGTGACACATTTATTTATTGCAACAGTATATGCCACATATTTCAACAGTTATTTTATGTGGGAGATAATCGATTTTCAAGCACCAATGGCACTACTAAAAGTAGTTTTTCCCTTGGCAATGGTGGCATTTGGAATTGATGTTTCAGAAAGTCAGTTGTGTTTAATACTTTTCTTAGTTAACATAATGGGTATGCTCTTTATGGCAGCTTTACTGGCGTTTCATATGAACTTAATATGGCATGGAACTACTACTTATGAAAAAAACCACAGAATAAGAGACTATGATTTAGGATGGAAACAGAACTTCAAAGATGTGATTGGAGAAAACTGGATTTTGGCTTGTTTCATTCCATTTGCCCAGCTAAAGTTACCATGTGATGGCATTCACTGGAATACCAAATGTATGTGGCAGTTGGAAAGACCAAAAAACAGATGATTTTTTTCTTTTATATTTTGTTTCAAATATGATCTAGAAATATGAACTTACTGAGTACTTAGCAACTTATTTTATTGTGATTAGTATGTGGAATATGTAAATTTTATAGTGTGTTCATATTTTTCAATTGTTCACCAATTCAATTATATTGTATTTGAATATTTCAGATTGGAATATTTTTTTATAACAGCAACACGGGTATAACTGGAGGGTTGAAGTAAAAATTTGGGACCAACAACATTTCCTTGCGAAAAATAGTTTTGATAACTTGTGACTGTTTTCCAGAGATTTGTGTGACCTGAAGTATGGGACCTATATATGTAATAAGCAAACCAAAGGAGTTTACATATTTCTGTGACCACCATATTTAAAAACTGTCATGCTCTCCTGAGTGGTTGAATTTGTAGCTACTAGCAAGTGACATTTAATTTGTTGGTAGTTCATCAAGGCTTTAATGTTTTTGCCACATGTTAGAATATGGGTTCGTACATCATTTGTATGTTTTTGTGCTGTAGGCAGAAATGTTCAGTTATATTGCAGCAGACTGCACCATTATCCAGGAACCTCAAATCCCAAAAAGAATATGAAATCATACTAAGAATTATTTATCCAAACCACATAACAGTGGTTGCACAGTGTATGTAAATAATACTAAAGATAAGGTAAAGTTGTCCCTGTGCTTAGGTAATTAAACACTACACCGTGAAGGTGTATCGGGGAGTAGATATATTGATGCAAGTTTTCTTGACCTTGGCACTAGTTGGAGGTGACTGGTCAGCTTGATGCCCCAGCTGCTGTACCCCTGGGGAAAGAGCCCCCTTTACCAATTGGATAGGAGGCAGGTTGGGCCCCACAGCCGGTCTGCACAACATGGAGAAGAGAAAATTCTTGACTCTTCCAGGACTTGAATGCCGAACCCTCATCCATGCAGCCTGTAGCCAGTTGCTATACCGACTGCACTGTCCTGAGTACTGAAATTAAGCTGATTAAGTTGATATGACATGGAATGACCTTAATGTAGCCTCTCCTTACCTACTTCTCAAGGCACAATAGGTCACTGTGGTTGCAGTGCAAGGGCCAAGAAGGCCCACCCCTTATACATTCATTCATTCATACCTACTTATCAAAAACTGAGTGCAGTAAAACAAATTAAGTAAAATTTAAATATTTGGAAACTAATAATGATTTAATGTGGTGTGGGCCGCACCATAGCTCAAGCGGTTAATTGCTGGCTTCCCACCGTGGAGGCCCGGGTTCAATCTTGGGTCTGGTCAAGTGGGATTTGTGGTGGACAAAGTGGCACTGGTGCAGGGTTTCTCCGAGTACTTCGGTTTCCCCTGCCAATCGTCATCCCACCAATTGCTCCACAGTCACCCTCACCAATCATCTGGGGCTGGTACAATAGGCCAGAAGTGGCCGCAGTACAAGGGACTTAGTCCCACCCCACTAGCAATTAAAAAAAATACTGTGTGGTAATGGGTGGTTTACATTGATCCAGATAACATTACAATGGGAGAATCTTTCCTGACTGGAAAGGGAACGCAATTATGAGATCAGTAACAGGTTTTACAGGTCTACCAGATGAATAAAACTTATGTAATGCAAAAGGAACAGACAACACAAAGAAATCTGAATAGATGGATATTTTGTTTTGAAGCGTAAGACTCGTGGCTTATGAGTATGAAATAATAATGTGAGTGGGAATTTTGGAAGTGTTCCTTGTTTACTCTTAAGAGTGATTAAGTCTAGGATCAGATGAGCAGGACATATAGCATACATTGGTGAACCTAGAAATGCATACAGAATTTTGTTTGGATAATCTCAGGAGTGATTGTGCGAGGTACATACACATAGCTGGGGGGATGATATTTAAGTGGATATTGCAGGAATAGGTTGTGAACTGTCCTAAGGTAGGAACCAGTAGCAGACTTTTGTATTATGTAGGAATGAACTCTAAGGTTCCATACCAGTTAAATAACTATCAACTTACAAAGCAAAATGCTGTGCCATAGTCTAGTTACAGTGTAACTGTTCATAAAAAAGTTGTACATATTTGTTCCACACATATTTGCTGTCAGAAGGGGCCAGATAACCAATGTGAACTGCACACATTCTTAAATCAAAAAGCTTTTGACCATCCCTCTCTTTGGGATTCCGTTAAAAAATCTTGAATAGTTCAGAGACTTTTATGATACTATATTTTATTCACAAACCATGTTAGCATAAACTGTAATGTACCTGACTTGTATTCAGATAATACATTGAACTCCCAGTTGTCCATTATCCAAGCAACTGGGATTCTCATCCAGAAACAATTTCAAATACATTTTCTTATTGTTATTCAAAAACAAGTTTGCGATGGACATGTTTTCATCCATCACACACGATTCTCATAACTGCCATTAGCACTGCTGTCCATCATCCTCCCTCATGCAGGTAGGGGTTGAATTTGTCATCATGTTGCAGTATATGTATCCAAAATCTTTCACGCATTAATGTAATGTGTCACCTAGGAAGACTCCTATGCAAGAACTCCAACAAAGACATGTTTTGACTCTGTGCTGGGTTTTTGCAAGTTGTATTGTCATGTAACCAGCCCACTCCATTTCCCATACATGCTGGATAATACACCTGGTCCAAGTGCTGCCTGGATGGAAATGTAATAGTCAAATATGAGTTTACTAGCTTGAAAACTGATGTAAATAACAACAGATTGCATACCGAAGTAGAAATACATTTTTATGTACTTGGTATGTCAGTGAATATGCTGCTGTATAGATGACACAAGTGAAGTAACAACCTTGAGTGAGAACATCTATTGTGTATTATTTATTCATGAACACAAAGTGTTTGATTCTCTTACTGTTGTAAGTTGTTCATTGCATGTATCAAGTGATGTACAGTATTATGTGATTTAATCATATTTTATCTTTGCATATAGCTGATGCATATTTTTGTATCTTCTATGTTTTTTAACTGTTGCTGTTTGTGAGTTTCTAATATCTTCATTTTATGTAATAATGAAGCAGTCTTCTGATCTGTTTCATATCTTACGACGATGCAAACTACAGCACAGCACTGAACATGTACAGTTATGTAAATATACATATAAAACTGCAGTTCTGTGTTCTTTACACTGGGTTTCAGTGGATCAATGTTTAGTTTTAAAATTTAAATATAGTATTGTAATATGACAAGCAGCTCTTCCAAAATGCGTGTAGCTAGAAGATTAAACTCTATGCAAGGTGTTTTATATAAATGTGTCTATTTGTAATTGTTCATAACTGTTTGAAGTATAAGTAATATATCAAAATGATATAAACAAAAGAAAATAGGGGAAGAATGGTATTTTTATAAATAATTTGTGGAATAGTCATGTACTTTTATTATTACTAATTGCATGATGTAATAAAAACCTGTGTATAATTTTCTTTCTTCCCCGCTTAGTAGACTTTGGAATCTGGACTACAGGCACAGTAATTTCTTAACCACAGCCAGAAAATGGACACCAGTCTGAAATTTATATTAGTATTACTTACCACTGTATTTACATGCTTGTCCTTGCATTCTCTGACAGGGCTGCATAAAAATTACTACTATACTTTTAATTATGCAATGTTGCTATAGATTATCACATGTGTACAATTAATTTTTCCTACCTGACAAATCATGCCACTCTAAATCACAAATTGAGTAAGATGACAAAGAGCGCTGTGCCATAGCTCAAGCAGTTAGTCGCTGGCTTCCCACCACGGTGGCCTGGGTTCAATCCCGAATCTGGTCAAGTGGGATTTGTGGTGGACCAAGTGGCACTGGGGCAGGTTTTCTCAGAGTACTTCGGTTTCCCCTGGCAATCTTCATTCCACGAATTGCTCCACAATCACCCTCACCTGTCATGTGGGGCTGGTACAATAGCCCAGAAGTGGCCGCAGTACATGGGACTTAGTCCCACTCCACTAGCAATAAAAAAAGATGACGAATATGTTGAACAAAAGACAGTACTTTGTACTGCTGCATGAAATTGGTAATATTACAAGATTGTTTCACTTTGTGCATGAATTCATTGTGGCATTGAAAACTACTGATGCAGAGAAGTTGCAATAATTAGAAAAGGCATAAAGCAGGATTGTTGTTACATGATAAACAAAGAATAAAAACAGAAGAGATTTCCTATTACTTACCTGGAATTAGCAGCAAGAGGAATTCCTCTGCTTTTATATAAATTCATGGATTATCAAGAGCATAGCTTCAGAGCAGGGTTTCATTGTAGGTTTAGAATGCAGTCTTTTCCATGAAATCATGAAAGTATGCTGAAGTTGAGAAGTGCATGTTCCTGCCTAGTTACATACCTTTGGTTCCATAGAACACTGGGAATTTTACTGTGTGACTGTTTATTCTGAAACCCTGAAGGGAGGAAACCACTTTAAAAACATGAACACGGATATCAAAGTTTATAAACTTTATAAATCTTAAGTTTCTATAACAGCAAGAAATTTCTTCTCTGTATGAATAACAATCAAACTACTGAAGGGAGACCCCATATTATTTAGGATACCCAGTCCTGGCCAGAACTGAAACCAGATACTTCCTGATTATGAAGTGGGTGATATATATGGCGACATGTTTAGAAATAGTAAAATTAAACATGGTAAAATGTATGAAATTGTTTAATCTTATATGTATCTGAAATTCTGTATAAAATTCATAAAAATATTTAACAAATTGCACTCACTAATATAAATTAAAATTAGTGTTAATAACAAGTGCTGAGTATTTTAAAACTTCACTGAACATTAATTTCTTAATAAATCTTAAGCTCTAAGAGTGGCTTAACGCCATGGGAATCCTCTCCCATATTTTGCACTCGGTTATTATGAAGCAAGTGTATTTGCATATATGCAACCTACAATTTTTATATAAATTGACTGCAGTAGTATACAGTATACTTAGACACACATGTACAAGTGAAACTACCTGATGGTGCAGTATTTGAATGCAGCCAATGATTATAATCAGTTGTCAAACACAAACAGAAAAGCTTGACAGAAAATGGGAAATATTTCAAAGAAACAAATGCTGAATTAAATGGCAGTAACAATGTGTGGCTTGAAGTGTATATTCTTAGGGGCTTCACTGGGTATGATTTGTATACGCTCTGGGAGTTCATTCTTCAGCTTTCATCGTCATCCTTATCCTTACAGTTTTAAGGCAAATTTGCCTATTGCACACGCGCACACAAATTTTCATGCCTTTATGTCAGTACTTCAGGACGGAGGCCATTCGATTAGAGATGTCACATGAACACTGGTCCAGTTCTCAGTGGTTATACAGCTATGGGCATGCTGGAAGCTCAGTAACAATTCACACATAACTATTGCATTAGCCTGAATATAAGGCAATGCCTCCCCCCACCTAAATACTGCTTACAAAAGAGTGATCACTTTATTTTCAGGTCCTTCAGAATAAACATTATGATGATGATGATTACTTATAATTGCTAATTCTAATGATATTTGTGGCACAGTTCAAATATTTGGGAATGACTATAACAAATCAAAACATAATTCAGGAGGAAATCTTTTGTCTTCTCATCTGCTGTCTAAAAACATAAAAATTTGAGAACACAAAACTACAGTTTTGCCTGTGATTCTGAAACTTTGTCTCTGACATTAAGGGAGGAAAGTTGACTGAGGGTGTTCTCAAACAGTGCTGAGGAGAATATTTGGACCAAAGAGGGATAAAGTGACAGGAGATTGGAGAAAACTGCATGATGAGGAGTTTCATAACTTTTACTCTTTGCCAAATATAATTAGAATGGTCAAGTCAAGGAGGATGAGATAGGTAGGGCATGTAACATGAATGAGGGAAAAGTGAATTGCATATAGGATACTGGTGGGAAAGAGACCACTATAAAGACCAAGACATAGGTGAGTGGATCATATTAAAATAGATCTTAGAGATACAGAATGGATTGGATTGATCTGGCTCAGGATAGGGGCTTCTGAATATGGTAATGAACATTCAGGTTCCATAGTATTCCAGAAAGTTCTTAAGTAGGTGCGGAATTGGCAGATTCTCAAGAAAGGCTCAGCTCAATGAGTGATGAGTGAATGGTATTTGAAAATACCTCAAATTATATTGAAGGTATTAGAGCTTGAATTTACTATTTCATAATAGTATGGGGTCTGTTTTTGATTACAACGCCCCCAAGCAAATGACACAATGAGTTTTGTAAAAAAACTTTTGATTTTCTCATTGGAAGAACAGGAGGTTGCCTTATAAGATTTGTGTTCTTTTACTGTCTGACAGCTTAGACCATGTGGTGTCCCATGAAAGAAATGGTTTATGAACACAAAGCTGGAGCCACTATGTAAAGTTTTAGATACTGCAAGATGCATAAACCTTGCAGTTCATAGTAAGGTTACATACTCAACAGGAAAATGAGCCAGAAAAGTGTATCCGAGCTGAAGGTAGCCACTTCAAACATTCAATTTAAAAATAATTATACAATGCAGAAACTTGTTCCATGGAACAGCTTAGTTATGTGTAATTCATTCTTGAACTTCAAATACTATACGTACAGTTCCACATTGTTGTGAACTGGACGCATGACATTCCTGCCTGGGAATTAATAAATAAAAGATTAGATAGCATGGGCATGTTTGAAGAATGGATAGAGAGAGAATCCAAAGGAAGTTATGAATATGAAAACAAAAGAACACCTAAGAACAAGACATATGAAGATGGTTAGAAAGTTAACATGCAGATGGAAGGAAGCACATGGGAGGAAATTGTTGAGGAACTTCGGCGAGAGAGAGGAAAAGGCTTAGTTCTTAAGATGACCCACATAAAAGTGGAAACAAGGAAGATGTGATAACTGATTGGGAATGGCCTCAAAAATGAACTGAAATATTCACAAGTCATGGGATACCCTGTCTGTTTCGCATCTTATTCTTTCTACAGTATTGTATAGAACTATTGTAAGATAATACATAGAATACTACTATTTGTAATGGGTTTCATGTGATAAGAATCTTCTCGGGTGGCTAAGAGTGTCAAATAAGACTCTAATTCTGAAATGATGTCCGAAAAGATTTTATCACTTAGTTGCCATGAAAGCATGAAGTCTGTATGATTTTCATGCTTAGTGGATAAGTGAAAAATGTTTTACATGCAGTTTAAACTATATTCAATTCAAAGTCTGAGTTAAAAAATGTTAGCGTTTGCACACAAGTCTTCCTCATTCTGTGCCACTGTTCCTATATGAAGTCAAAAAGGGTTGTCTTTGGAACCCTTACAAGGAAATGTATTTTCATAATATCATGTTTTACACAAGACTGAAAAGAGAACACTTACTGGCAACCGTTCAATAAATTTTTATCATTCTTTTACACCAAGATTACTTCATTCCTTACCATACACAGTTCTTTGCATGTATATATCCAGCACTGCCTTCATTACTTTCAGTGGTATTTTTTCTTCAGAATTTCTTGGATATTGCAATAGTTTGTGTAACTGGTGGAAGAGTGCTTTTTCATGGTGATGGAACTGTACAACTTATTACAGTAAATACCAGTAGCTTAACATTATAATTGTTATGAAGCATGTGCAAGAATGACTTCTTCAGTTCCAGAAGACAATTTGGAACCATGTTGAGAACAAGAAGAGAATGAATATTTTTTGTACTAGGTCAATTTTTTCACTGTGATCACAGTTCATAACACTAGCAACTTTTCACAATGCACTAAAAAGTACTACTTTCCCTGCTTATATCAGATCGTTATTTTGTAGATCTTTATGTCCAAAATGAATACAGTTCTTGGGCAAAATAAGAAAGAGATCTGACAAATTGATTTGTGCTAGTATTTCCAACCATTATGATTCCGAAGGATTGGATCATTTATGTGCTACTATGCAATATAAAGGAGTTGCGCGAATATTTTCACAGTCTCAGACTGAAAAATTAACATTCAAATAAAAATATTTTCTTCTAGACTTGAATGTGAAACTTTGAGGCTTATGCACATCTGTTATGTGTGTGCCCAATTTGAAGTCTCTCATAAGAAATCATTTAAAGATCATTAATCAACACTCCTTAAGTGCTGATGAATTAGACAGACGGAACCAGTATTTCACTCGTTAAGTATCACAATATTATACTTTTTAAAACAAATTTTTTCTTTGTAAAGAAACAATGAAGTACATTCTCTTCATTTTAGAATTGCAAAGATACAGAGCCTGAGACATATAAAAGATGGCACATTTCAAGTATTTGCTGTTTACAGCAACTGAGACCTATTAACAGTGGAACTTTGGCAGTACAATCTTCAAAGAATCAACAATAAACATGGCAAATACTTTAAAAGCTAAACATCAGTATACTTAAACTTCCTGTTTAACTAGTTAAGAATGTGTAATGTACTGACACAGCTGGTGACTGATGAAAAGTACACATATGTTCATTTTTATTCTTAGATCAATTATTCTGAAGCATAACTCATAAGCTAATGGACTCAGGAAACATAAAGACACGTACGGGTATCTTTTTTTTTTTACTGCTAGTGTATCCCTTGTACTGCAGCCACTTCTGGCCTATTGTACCATCCCCAGATGATACGTGAGGGAGATTGTGGAGCAATTGGTGGAATGAAGATTGACAGGAAACCAAAGTACTGGGAGAAAACCTGCCCCAGCGCCATTTTGTCCACCACAAATCCCACTTGACCAGACCCGGGATCGAACCCGGGCTGCCACGGTGGGAAGCCAGCGACTAACCGCTTGAGCTATGGCGCAGCCCATACGGGTATTAACATGAGGGTTACTAATTAAGGGAAAGAAATAAACCAACAAAAGTCCACTGCACCCTAACATCACAGAATACTAACTAGAAACAGAGCTACAGCGGCCTGTGACACGATCTGATCAATCACTGTAGCAGTTAACACTTGCGTAACGCCTCACATGAATGCAGCATCATCCTGAGCTTCATTTGTTCTTCTGTTCTGAGATCGTGTCTGGAACAATTCTCGAATAAGTGACGCCTTCTCTCTCTCTAGGGCTGTGATCCGCTCACTTTTTTTGCTCACTTCCTGCAACAGAAATATCACTAGTTTGCACCACAGATGTACCAAAACACACTATTATATACAATGATTCCAAGCTTTTAAAAGATGATAATGCATATTATGTACATCTTTGTGGAAGGTAATTTTATGATAGCTGATTCTAATTCTTTCAACATGACTGTACTGTAAAAATTAAATATGAAGTGCTAGAATTTTATGGTAAACAGCGAGATTTGTGTTTTGTCTGACCACAGTATTGGTGTTACCTCTGTAAGGAGATGGTTTTGTTGTTTAAGACGTGACAGAATATCATGAGGTGCTAGACTTGCATGATGAACAGCAAGATTCATGTGTAGGGGCAGTCCTCCACGCTCCCAGCTGTCTGTCAGAGTGGCAAGGTGCCTGTTCACTTCTAGAACTCTGGCTCGTTGTAGCTCTAAGCGTTCTTGCTGTGCTTCAGTCCACTGCTCCTGCATCCAACATAGATGCTTATTATTATCAGTTCAGCATCTGCTATTGTAATTACATATCAAATGTGATATGATAGTATCATTATCAGTTGTGAATTGGAGGTCTGAAGCAATTATAATGAATTTTAAGGTCCTTTCATGCAGTTAGCCTGGAATAGCTCATAAAAACCGCAGAAGCCTCTATATAAAACTTACAATTTAAAACATTTCTATAAGGTGTTTTTGATGTGCTCTTCACTGACAGTACTAACCATATGAGATCCCATTCTTCCTAAATACTTCATTTTTTCTTGCACTGCTGCCACCTGTTTTAAGTACCATTCTCTGGCTCTTTCAACTGCCTGTAAACCTTGCATCAGCACATCTTTCTCCTGTTCAATCTGCTTCATTCTTTTCAACTGAAACACACAACACTCTATAAACAAGTCTCCTTTATTATTTCTCTCTGCAGAGGCTATTGTAATAAGATAACATGTCACACATTTCAGACTCAACTCAGAATTTTATCATCTACCAGATGAAACTTGAGAACTGCTTGCAATATGTCAACTGGCTCAGAACAATAAAACCAGCAGCCCCCCCCCCAAAAAAATACTGACCAGCATGGTCAGATTTAACTACATGTAATCAAATAACTTATTCACAATTAAAAGTACAGGTCTCCCTAGGTTTGCAAATGCTTGATTTATAACTTTTCACTACAATGAAGTTTTAATTTGAACCTACCCTTTCACTTAACTTCATTTTTGCTACAATGAACAACTTACACTAATAAGTTCTGCTACTTTTACATGTAAATTAATGGGAATCTCATTTTCAATTTGTGAATTTTCACTTTACAAACAGTTTCAGTGAAACAAATTACCTCCGTAAATCAAGGGATACCTGGATAATCCCACAAAATTTTTAATATATATATATATATATATTTATATCTTAAATTGTGATATTACAAAGATTCTACTGTAATCTGATCTCTATATATACAGTTTAAATGAAGTTCTACCAGTTTCTATGCTGTTTGCTTAAAGTGACTCTATAATACTACTAATATTATACCATGTTATAATCAATTCCATTCTGCAATGTATGGCGCCGTGGCTCTCTCCTTCGTCCTGTCATTTTTTTGTGAGGAACTCCCACCTGATCTGGCTGACCTGAATAATGGTAAAGACACCAACACCTCAGTTTAATATTATGCTATATTCCATGCTATATTAATTTGAAAAGAAAGAAAATAAAATTCCTTATAAGTAAGGAAACATCTGAAACAGATATGCAGAAATGACAACTTCTACTAAAGAGCTTTAAGAAGATTTTATATTTTGAAGTAACCTTTTCTTATATCAATGTAAATATGTTAACAAAATTTTATGTGCAAATGCTGATAATACATTTTCTGGAATATAGTAATTTTCTAGTTTAGATATATGGTATACCAAGGCCTACTGCAGGTATGATCTACATACCAGAAGGTTTTCCATCTCCTGATCCCCGTCCACCCTGTGAACTTCCTGTGTAACCCATGGTTTTCGTCACTTCATGATCATTCATCATAATACCCATCTGCCAGTTCTGGAGAGCTGTGCGTATTTCAGCTTTATCCATGTTCCTCTCTGTCCCCAGATTTCTTTCACTATTTGTGACAAGCATGGCCCTCTCCAGTCCAGCAGCTGTTCGGGGTGGTTTAGGAGGGCCATAAAGTATGCCTCCAGGCTTCATGCTGGGCATTATGAGTTTTGCATCACTTGCATAGTTCCTCAGCTCATTTAGATCTGGCTGAATGTTCTCCTTCCTCTCTCCAAGAAGTTGAGGCATGCTCAGAGTCCTCTGCTGTGACATTGCATTGTTGGGGTGTACAGTAGCAGTGTTAGCTGTAGTCCAGGACTGTTTTGGTGATGACTCAACATCAAGAAGTGGAGCAGATGGGGGACGAATTGGCTGAGGCGGATTGGAGCATTCAGCTTTGTGTGACTGGCCTCGTGTGCTCTCTACTTGATTCCGAAGCAGACATATTTTCAGACCAGCACAGAATCTTTCGAAAGACAGTAGACCATTTGGTGGAGTAACTTTCTGCAAACTGTCAATGACTCCTTTTGGAAGACCTTTGGTTCCATCATCCTGCCAACGATTTTCAATTTCTGGAAGAAGAAGAAAAAAAAAACATTCAGCTCAAAGTAGTACGTTATTATGCAAGACGTTATGTGCCACAAACCATCAGAGCATTAGCACTGGCTATGAAGATTAATACAGACTACATGGAATCACCTCCCAGAAGACTGTAATCTTGGATCTATTCTGTTCAAAGAAAATACTCTTGTGACCCTGTATATTTGAAAATAATTTGAATATTCTTATTTCTGGCTACCTGAAAACTTGACATAGCCCGTCCTTTTGTCATCCATTATATCAAAGAGTGTCCGCATTGCTACCACAAATTGCTTCGGTAGGCCATCGAGTGTTGCAGACTGTGGTTGTGTCATGGCTTCCTGTAAATATTCAGTTCCAAAAATTAAGGATGTCACAACTTGGTCTTGGTCATGAGGAATGTTATCTGATATCAAGACTATGTTTTGTAGTTTTTTTTTTGGGGGGGGGGGGTGGAGTCCTGCTGGGTCCACTCGGCATGGAGGCCACTGATTGGCCTATTATACCTGCCCTGGATGATCATGATGATGGAGAATTTGGTGGAATGAAGATTGGCAGTGGAAACCGAAGTACTTAGGGAAAACCCACCCCAGCGCCACTTTGTCCACCGCAAATCCCACTTGACCAGATCTGGGATTGTTTACCCTGGACTAGAGTTGTTAAAATCTAAAAACTGTAGACAAAATGAAATCACTACATTTCAACAGAAGCCAGTGGTCTCATCATGCAACCAGCATGCTTTGAGATGACTGCACTGACACTCAGCTTGTTTCAATGTGCCAGATTAAATCAAAATGATTTATCCCCTCCACTTTACAAAACAAAAGCTGTCTGATTGCAGAACATATTTTTGTAAGGCAGGAAACATTTTCTCCAACTTGTATTTAGTATTATCATCATCAGTAATTTATTTAACAATGCTACTACATGGCATCAGATCCCAGAAGACTGCATTTTTCAATTAGTAAATTATTACAAATACATCCTGGTAAATGGAAAGTCACCATGATTCAATATGAAATGCTTCTACCACATTTCCCTTGAAGAATGTGCATAAATCAAAATAGAAGAAAATGAAATAAAAATCAAACATAAATTACAATCATAAATCCCATTAGCATCCTTATGTGAAACTGTCAACAAAAAAGAATGAAAGAAAGAAACCAGCATATCAGAAGACTATGATTTGCCTCCAAATTCAAAACATCCCATCCTTATGATTCTTCTGAAGTATAATAATTTCTTGGTGTCTCTGTACCATAACCCATAAAAATCATTTCACATTTCTTTCTCTTGCATCAATCTGCAATCAATTCAATTAATTGTGTATTCTTACAATTCATGTGTGATATTTCAGCCCATCATTACACTGACATTTCCAAAATATGTGAATACCTTTCAAGCAAAGTTCCAAATTGTGATTCGGATGGAATTCTGAGCAAAACTATCAGTTCTTGAATCTACTATCCTCATCTTTGCATCTTCTTCAAAACGAAATTTTTCCTTAAGTAGTCATGCAAATATAAACCATTCTATTCACATGGGGATAAAATATAGGTAACAAGCAAATCCTTGTTTGAAGAGTTAGATCCTCTGGGATAAAATGCCATGTGGTTGCCTCTGAAAGTCAACTGATATTTCTGGCGAACATCATCCCCTCTATCTTCACGGTCGAAGAATAAGTCAAGCAAGAAACCAGCGTGAAAGCAAGTGGCAAGCCGAGCAGACAGGTTCCTCCAAAACGTCAGTTGACATTCAACTGGCTACACAGCAATATATATATTTCATTGCTATCGATGTGGGAACCTGGAATCCTATGGCCTTAGTTTACAAGACAGATGTTAAACACTCACTCTGAGAAGCATTAATAATTCGAGAACTACTGTCCAAATTCTTTAATGTTAAGTCTGAAACTTCCATAAAATATGATGGAAGGAAAAGTATCCATCATATTGCCTCATGGGCAGTTCGATTATGCAATATATTATTGCAAACATATAATGCATAAATTTCTCTGCACGTCCAAGAAATAAATCTGAAAACTGACTTTATGAGTTTGGTGCTGTAAAGAAACCTAGATGTCCACATTTTAAACAAACTTTTTGGGCCCCATAGCAACGGATCCGATTACTAAAACATGTATTTCAAAATTAAATATTTCCATAATTTTCAATCTGCTGTTTCCTTCTTACACGTATCTGGCAACATACCTTACCTGCGTTCAGAGCGTTCAAACAAAACTAGCCTGCAAAAATTTGTAATTCGCACATGTTTATGTACTTTACTCCTTCTGGCTTCAAATGGCTACAGTAACTTGCAATAACTATTTTTGTAACTTTAATGAAACAAAGCCACAATTAGTACTTACACTCCAATAACTTACTTTGTTATTTGGCACCTGTAGATCATATCACAACATGCAATCACGGTTATGGAAAGGGGTTTGACCTGTTGCCCACTGATCACGCCTACCATTGGTCAATGCGCGATCTAGGTTCCTTCACAGCGGATTTTTCAAATTATGAATTAAGGAATTGCACGGTATTGGTATATGTACTTGAATATGGAAAATTATATTTCCATGAAATCATGACCTGTGTATAGTGATCCGTGGGTTATAGTTATTTTGTGGGGGGAGGTAAGAGGTAGAACTGGCGAAGGCGAAATTTTTTTTCGGTCGGAAAGATATGTTATTGAGTCAAAACACACTGTCAATATGTAACTAAATTTATCATTCAGAATTGCTGAGTTTTTGGACTTTGTCCATTGTCCGGTATTCTAAAAACCTGAGAATACAAAGTTTCAGAAACTGGGTCTGTTTCCGTCCTCAGATGAAAGGGAGACACCTACTCTGTTAGGTCACTTAAAAAGAGGTGATTGAGGTTAGTGTTATACACCATCGTCAGAGGCCCTTAGAATCAACTAAAGTTATACTCTGCCTTCTAAAGTGTACTGAAATTTGTTTTAAAGTCAGCGTGAACGTGATTTCAAAGTGCTTTGTTAGGTGTCCTAGGCGGTTCAAAGAAAAACAGAGGGTTTAAAGGTGACACAACATTTATCCCAAATGCATTTTTTGTGATTTTGCACCTTTTCATTATTATTATTCTTAGTGGGGTGAGACTGAGCGCACTTGGTACGGCGGCTACTACTGGTCTATTGTACCAGCCCCAGATGATAGATGATGGTGACTGTGGAGCATGGTGGAGCTATTGGTGGAGTGAAGAATTGCAGGAGAAATCAAAGTACTCGGAGTAAACATGTCCCTGCGCCACTTTGTCCATCGTAAATCCCATATTACCGGACTGAGACTAGAACTCGGGCCGCCGCTGTGGGAAGCCAGCGACCCCAGCGACTACCTGTCTGAGCTATGGTGCGGCCACACCGATGTACTACCATCTAGTGCGAAAAGTATTAACCCAGTAAGTTTCAATTTCCTACTGATGTATGAATGCCGGAAATATGTTGATAGTAGAATCTAGTAACACTTTAATGATAGCGTATCGCTATTCGTCATTAACTGGCAATCACACACCTTCGATCGTCCCCGGGCCCTCTTTTATACGGATTTGTACATGAAATAGCTGGGTTAACAATAAATGGTGATTACACAAGCAAGGGTATTTGAGTTACATGGAATATCATATAATGTCTCCGTATTTATATGCTGACAAAGATTACGAAATCTGCATATATTTTCCCCATAATTTTCTAATATTAAAACTACAGATAAAGAGTGAAACCGTTGAGAGTGCCTTCACAGCAAATTTAGACTGATACGAACTTCGTTTCAACGTAGATCTAAAGCTGTCCTTTATATACTTACATAAATGTTGTATTTATAGGCCTATAGTTATTCTGACGACCAAAATATTCCTTTAAATGGAACTCGAACTCTTATTACTTTTATCATAAAAGACCGCCATTGAACTCTATCCTCAACCATTTCAATTTCACGTATTCACAGCGCATTCCTCTAAGATCCATTTTGATACTATTCTCTCAAATGGCCCCCGATCTCCAAAGTAACCAGGACTTTCCACTCTTGTACCGTTAATTTAAAGCAATCTGTGACTCTGTATATAATAATACTCTCAAAAGCTCAACGTTAATTTTAAACATCTCAATTGGGTGCTGAAAATAGATAAAACTCGAGAGAAGGAGAACGTATCTTTATAAACATTATTAAATGTCAACTTTATTATTTTAAATCGACAAACAGATCAATACAATTAACACACAATAAACTATATAAACATTTTCACGTCGATCTGGACGGCTCTAAATGTGTAAAAGTATTATTGTAACAATGCGGGGATTTGTTTGAAAGATATTAAAAGACTATAAAGATTAAATATTTTAATAGTTACTGGGATAAAATAGAAGTAATTTTCTATAATACCAGCACCAAATCAATCTTCCAATTCCTGTAATTGAGTTTTATTGCTTCCAGTATCAATGTCTGTTCACACCAAGATAACACTGTTTATGGACATTATTTGTAAACTATCTTAACACCCTCGTTGTTCACAGAAGATACTGTTAACCAATATTCTTGATATTTATTACACATTACATTGCTTTGGAGCGGGACATTATGGACGTTCATGCATTTTTTGCAATACTTTTTAAGCAAGTCTAGTAACATAACCAAGAAATGTAACAATTAAATACCAAGTTTCACAAATATTTTTCAACATTTCCCGATTTAAAAACTATTTTCTTCTTCTCTTTATAATGCTTACTACAATGATAAATATATAAACTAGTCAAAGATATAATCAACGTGGACAAAATGTTTAAAAAAAAGGAAAGGGTTTAAACGAAGTCGGTTGATACTCTGAAAAAATGCTAACATTAACAACGTTATTAAACAACATGACTTGACTCTACTGTGGATATAACATGAATAAACCTGTAAAGTCTGGTCTTCTGTGATGTAATGTCGTGTAGTGCGGTAGAAGTCCGCCGAAGTTTCGGAGGCAGCATGTTCCTCTGAAACATCGGTGAATTTCTGCCAAATTAATCGGTGTCACATCCCAAAAGATAGTACTCATGACAGTCACTGTTGTGAGAATCTCAAATCCAGCATATTGGAACCTGATTGCTGTTGGATTCCTGAGTCTCTGTTTTTTTATTCTTAAGGAGTTAGATAGTCTTCAGTGTTGCAGCTTGGTTAATTTTTTCTTAGCAGCAAAGCTTTGAGGTGAACGTCCCGAGATTTGCTGATGGACCCGTTGTTCAATTTGCTGTGAATAAGAACACAACGCCATTACAATATACAGCAAGGATGCCATAAAGAAGAAAAGAAGAGAAATTAGAAATACCTTGGAAGATAAACAAAATGCTCTGAAATCGTTATACAGTTCTAATTAATATAATGCCTTTTAATAAAAGCCTTGTTTGTTTATTACGCCATATTACTATTGTCTATGACGTGAAGTCAAAAATTTAATTACTTTTTGAATTGAAAGGAATATATTTCCCTCGGTTTTGCAAACACAGCTGCTGTCTCTACATGTTTTAAGCGTCCTACCCTATTTAGCAACTGCTCTTTCCGCATGATTACGAGTACAGTTTCATATTTTACAGCCTCTGTTAAGTTCACCAATTAAGATATGAACTACATAAGTAAAACACGAAATACAAATTTAGCATATAGTAAGTAATTCACAAGTTCTGTTCTTCAGTTTGTTTTAATGCACTTGCAAGTGGAATTAAATTATGAAATTCAGTAGGCCTATAGGTAATTGGGCTATGAGTTAATCCAAGAAAAATAACAAATCTCGTAAATATATCATGGAGTTGAATCACACTTTCCCACCTCCTGAAGTGTTGGTCACAGACAGAAAAATATTGAAATTCTAGACACTTATTTCACTAATGTGTTACAGTAAATAAGTGACGAATTATCACGTTCTCAATATTAGCCAATGGTTCTCAAATTATCATCCAAAGAATTTTGTTTTATAAACCACACCTTGGAAATAAAGGTATAAATAACAAGTGTTTGTTTCTTTTTTTGGGGGGGGGGCTTTGTTCAGTAGAATATGGAAGAAATAAGGAAATTATTGAATTTGGAAATATTATATAGAGTTGTTTAAAAAAAGACCGCCTCTGTGGTCTATCGGACAGATTTCCTAGCTACAGATCCAGAGGCCACGGGTCCGATTTCCGGAGCTACCAGTCTTTCTGAGAAGTATTGGGTCTGGAACGGGATCCACTCAGCCTCGTGAGGATAAGTGAGGAGCTACCTGAATGGAAACGTAGAGGCTCCGGTCTAGAAAACCGAAATTAACGGCCGTGGGGATCCGTTACGCTGAACACGCGACACCCTCTACCCACTAAAGTTGTCACTAACGTCTCCGACAAGCGGCGGTCGCTCGGTCGGTATCGTTCCCTTGCGGACTAAGCCGCGGAGTTAAAAAAAAAAACTATTCACAAGAATCAGTTTTTATTATATAAACCGCGACTTTGAGACAAAAGAAATGCAAAGAAGGAACAATTCAAGTTTGCATGTGGGCCTACGAGTATGCTTAGAGAGAGACAAAACACTTCGGAGAACAAAACTCGGTGGGTGCACTGAAAGATGATTTTACAAAATATATTTTATATGTACAGAATACCTTTCATTTATTATTCGATCCTTTACCGTGTTTTGAACACTTAAATTGCATACAAAGCGTGTCAACCCAACTTCATATACAATTTACAGGTCACACGAGCAATTTAGCCTTTACTATGGAAATGTTAATTATTAATTATTATTGGGGTTCTTACCCAATGCAGGAATTGATCTATTGAGGGGCGATAAATCTATGAATGTTCTGCTACCAATCTACATTAAGGTCACAATCTTTGTAGCAAAATAATGGTCATTATGGGATGTTTATTCTTACCCTCTGTATCGACTTGTTTCTTGCATGTCTAGCAAGAAGCTCAAGTTCGCTAAGGTATGCAAGACTTTCAGATTTGAATATTGCACCTTCCAATTCCGGGGCAAACATGGGCAGACTGGTCTTCTTTCTCAGCAGAGACTTGGCGACCCAACGGGTGGTGCTGGGAGCAGACTGGGAATGATAACCTGTTGTGGACACATCATTCATTGTTTCGACGCCATCTTGTAGTAACATCTTCAATGGCGGTACTCGTTTTATTCTTTTATACATGTTATTGTTATTGTATTGAACAATATCAATGTTAACTGAGTTTTTATTTGAAGCTGATCGGATATTGCTGGGTTCTCGAACCCCAGCAACATGTTTGATGTCCTGTAGCTCTGCCTTGCTGCTTCCTGGAGGAGAGAACACGGAAATGATGGTAGCAGAGCCTGCAAAGGGACAGAAGGGGCTGGCAGGCTACCAGGGAATGAAGACTCATTTTCCTTACCCTGTGAGGTGACTTCCTCTGGCACTGGTGAGGCACACTCACTGTTTTCCCACTGAACACACACCGCAGGAGTACTGGGAAGCAACACCTCCACTTCCTCAATAGACCTGCAGGTTTCTGAAGGAGTTTCTATTGTGTTTGGAGATTCGAGGTCTTGTATTAGCTGCAAAGCTGCTTCAAGTTCTTTGGAAAATTCTGCATCACTGCCTTTATGCCCTGTCCTCTGTGACTCATCTTGAAATGACTCCTGACAGCTGCTGTCTTTAGGGTCACTGTATGTCTTGTCTGGCGAGTTCTCTACAGCTGCACATTCACTTGCACTTTGCGGAGAGGGTGGCTGTTGAAACATTTTCTTTTTGGACACAAACGCTTGCTGCAGTTCAACCATCAGTGATGCATACTGAACTTTATCTGTGAAGTCAAAACCTTCCACGACGCACAGTCTATCCTTGGTGAATATCTCACTTCGCGGACGTACAGGCTTAGGACTGACAGCTGTACCGGAAGACTCTGCGTTCAGACTTATTGCGGTATTTAGTCGTGATCTGTACAGCGTGGGTTCAGTGAGCCTCTCCAGACATTCATATATCGGAGGGTTTGTGCTCGAGTCCTGGGAGGAACTTTCGGAGAGTGCGGCGGGGGATGGTGTCCTTGAGAAACTCTTCATATAATTTAAGCTTCGATTCCCGTTACTTTCTTCATTCACTTGTTCCACACGGACTATCGGGTTCACAACACACATTTTTGGTTCATTGTTGTGAGTTCTGTGAACATCTATCCTAGCAGCCTTGTGGTTCTGCGTGTTGACAGTCTTGTTTCTTTCGTTTACTTGCACATTTTGGAGCTTCAGATATGGCGACTCGTTCTTGGAGGGTCCAGCAGTGTCTGTTTCAAAAACCCAGGACTGGGCGTATTGACTGTAGATACTGTGAGCATGCTTCCCTACAGAGCTTGTCTTTTTCTGAAACAAGAAAACGAAATTAGTACACACAAAATAATGTTTAATTTATTTTCGCACTCTTCATGACGTTGTACTCAAATTTAACTTTCCATTAGTCAAACTCCATAACAAGTTCAACTTAGAATTCAAAGAGTAATCGTTAAGCACACAAAATCAAGATATTGTGTACTTCAGGTCCATTAACTTTCTACCACTCAAAATTATCGACCGGCAGACTGCATTGTGAAGAGTATTCCATAAAGTAAAAAAGTCAATTTGCTTCTGTGCGTAAATAATTAGGTACGACCCCATGAAGACGTGTGGGGGAGTGGAGGTATAGCTGCACCACTGTTGACATCGGCACTGGAAGGAGTTGAGTGGTTAGCTTCACGCTCTGGTCACTTTAACCCCTCTAGGAAAGAGCTGTAATAGGAGGCTGGTTGGGCCCTGGAGCCGGCTTTGACTCTTAAGAGTAGAGAAAAACCTTTCCTCTACCGGTAATCGAACCCCGGCCGCCCAGCCCATAGCCCGTCACTGTACACACCGAGTTTTCCCGGCTGAAGGATATTCCATAACCAGTTGATAAATCAGTATTATGGATCATGAAGTTCCATCATCTGGTTCATAAAATTATGTCATTGGAAGTAACCCCGAGCCAATTCAAATTTTCAGAATGTTCTTTTTGTAAAAGTCATCCTTAATTCTACGATTAAGTCTTGCAAGTTTTCTCTTCCATGTGTTTTTGAGACAAAACAAAATAGTCCTTTTTTTACATTTCATAATGCATACCGGTATGTAAAATTAATTAGTACGAGCTTAAAATATAAATTAATAAAGTTTATGTTTTGAAGAGCTGTATATACAAGTATTTAAGGACGCTGTATAAACTGCTTATTCTATATATCATCTAACTAAAAATTACAGAATGATTTCAAATATTGGTTGAAAATTATGTAACAGGAAGCTTCGTAGTCAATTTCTAATTTGCGCGGGAGGACGTACCACGAACAACTTCGAAATTAATCCTATAAAATAATGCGTTCTATAATCGAAAATCCGACAACATATGCCTAATTGACTTCTTACATTTAAATTTTCATGCAATGAATATGTGTAGCATTATCTTACTCTGGGCAATATGTACTCTATATCTGAAACTTGCTCATTAAGGCTCTTCTTTGGAGGCCGAGATCTTTGCATCGAGCAAAATGTAAACTGACTGTCCAAAAATGACGTCACAATGGCAACTGCAGTACTTATACTTGTCGTCACTCGGGCTGAAATGAAAAAGACGGCCTTATTAAGCGAAACTGATACATGTAAATTAAACTGTCAACTTTTATACACCGATAATTTGTGCATTCACATGTCAGTTCCTTCAGTTATATAGTAATCAGAATTAACTACAAGGTGCTACATCGAATAATATCTTCCACCTTTATAAATCACTTGCAGATAAAGAGTTTGTCCCTTCGTTATTTATATAATTAAGCACTAAACCCATAAAAGTATGGGGGAGTTGAGTTTTGGCTCCATCATTCTTAATTTCGGCACTAGATGAAGGCAAGTAGTCAGTTTCACGCCCCTGCCGCTTTAATCCTAGGGATACAGCCAAATGTACCCACTGGAGAGGAGGCTTCCTGGGCCCCAGAGCCGGTCTGGCCTCTATGGAGGAGAGAAAAATCTCTTTCCATTCAGGTAATCAAACCACGATCGTCCAGACCCTAGCTCATGCGCTATACAGACTGTGCTATCCCGGCTCCTAAAGCCTTTACAGAGAACACTACACCAAGAACAGCAACATACACTAATAATAATAATAATAATAATAATAATAATAATAATAATAATAATAATAATAATTTTCAGTTTGAAAAATTTCCTCGTAGTCTTGCGTCACTCTGTGTCTGATGTTCAAACTTGCTGCATAGGTCTGCTTCTCTGTCCATTTTTTCCCAAATTATTGCAGACGCAACGTACGCAATTGCGTACTCTGTAATATGTGACATACGTCAGACGTACATGGGACATAACTGATATGACAAGCTGGGCACGTGTCCAGAATGTCGAACTAATTAACTCCATGTAGGAGAGCCCGTACTGAGAAGCCTGTATTCTAGCAGCTATTGACGAAATTTCCCGCCTCTTATGGAATCTGAACGTTTATGGGCGTTTTCCCGAGAACCTTCCACTGGTTCCCATTTTAAGTACAGATGAATCCGGTCCACATGACCACATGATTTTTCTCTAAGAACTATTTTAATATTAACCTCTCATCGAAATCATTAATTTAAAAATATTTTGAAAACGGATACATAACACAATATGTGACAAGGAGACATGGAGCATTTTGGCAAACACGTTCTTGAATTACTTCTAAAGAATTCATACATATAATTTTAGAATTGATGGTTCATTTCCTTCAATCTGTTTCGTTGATCTTCTCATATATTACTTTTGTGCAGCATATCCTCTATTTAACTGACTAATGGGGGGGGGGAGAATGTGTCCGATAACTGCGAGTGTTCGTTAAATCCAAATATCCGTATTTTTCGCAAATACGTGCGACAGTATCCCCCGATTATAATTTTTAAACCATGTTGGTTCCTTTTTTTTTCTTTGTCATCGGTGTATTAATTAAACAGAATTAACACCGAACAAACCAAACACATCGCAATTGAAATTTCATTTGCGATAGTAGATTTACTTGTATGAACTACCTGTAGATAAGGCCGCGCCATAGCTCAAGCGGTTATTATTATTATTATTATTATTATTATTATTATT
>NW_019743195.1:170333-175949 GCF_002891405.2 Cryptotermes secundus | reverse complement strand
CGTGCCGTAAATCTACGACACGGGACCCACGGCTTGAAGTCCCTCCCGGAGGACTTGTTCCCTGAATTTTTCCGCCCTTAAATATTCCACGACCTCCTCCGGGTTTGAACCCACGTACCTTGAGTCATGAGGTGGGAACGTTACCCCTAGACTACGGAGGCCGCTTAGCTCAAGCGGTTAGTCGCTGGCTTCCCACCGCGGCGGCCCGGGTTCGATCCCGGGTCTGGTCATGTGGGATTTGCGCTGGGGCTGGTTTTCTCCGAGTACTTCGGTTTCCCCTGCCAATCTTCATTCCATCAATTGCCCCACAATCACCTTCACGTATCATCTGGGGCTGGTACAATAGGCCAGAAATGGCCGCAGTACAAGGGACTTAGTCCCACCCCACTAGCAATAAAAAAAACGTACTAGATACGCGTTAGGCTCGCAACACGACTGACGGTTAAAGTACACATACACATACACATACACATACACGATAACAACCAGACTGTTACGGGGAAGTTTCTTATGTCAACCGGAGAATAAACTGGGAAATACAGAAGAAATGATTCCGTTAAATCGAGGAGTAAGTTTCTTACACACAGGCCATTTTCTCTGGTGGCATATTTTACCAGAACCTCTTTTCCCGAAACACAAAATTATAAATTAACTTTTCAGTAGAATTAAAAGCTGAAAATATACAAAATGACATTAAATCATTTGTGATGTATGGACGTGAAACATGGTTCGTGTGAAAAGGATCAAGTTATGCTGAGTACGTGGAAAGAAATATTGTGAGGAAGATTTATGGAGTAGTAACGTAAATAAGGGGTTTGGAGAATCACAATTGACGAGAATAAAACCTCTGCCCGTATAGCAGATATTAGTAGAGTATCGAAATTATTGGGACACGATATCAGAATCGATCAAATAGTGATGACTAAAAAATGTAATCCAGGTCAAAAGTAGAGAAGAGGCGGAAAGTGAGATGTCTGCAAGATGCAGAGAATGATTTACGGGCTGTGAAAGCGAAGGGTGGAAGGAAAAGGTAAATAATAGAGAAAAACAAGCATCGTAGAACCAAGGAGTAAATAACTAGTTTAATAAAATTAGTTTATATCTCAGAAATATATAACGATAAATATTTTTCATGTAAGTTTCTAATCCTCATCACTTTCGATTAAATTGGCAGCCTTGAAGCCTACGGCGACACCTTTAGCTCCTATTTGGCACATAATATTTTCTAGATAAAAATAACAACAGAGAACTGACAGTAAACAGCGTTGTGATACTTTCATCTGCGTAGAAGTCTGAATTAATTTAATCTAAAACCAAGATTAGACGAAAGACAGAAGTATAGCAACGGCACTTACAGAAACATGACGTTTTTTATCCGCATTTAACGAATTTCCTGTCAAAGAAACAACATGCATCGCGTGGAGTTACCGTTAAAGCACGCAAGATCGATTTTTTTTTCCGAGATATAAGTCATTGACTCCTTTTAAATGGTGATGCTGTGTGTCATCTTAGATTTTGCGAACTGCTTTAAAACTATTAAAAAATGCTGCCCTACAAAAGTTAATACTATGAAATACGTTCGCAGAGTTTATTATATATTTATCACGTTGAAATCTACGATATACTTCCGAAAGCACGTTTAACATTTCTCTTAGAATTATTTTCTTCTAATTAATACAAAATAAAAGAATTCAATTCATACCTCACAGGAAACTCGTTACATCTATGCTACAAAGACAAACCGGTTAATGTTCTTTAGGAAAACAATCGTTGTTTGTGCGAACCATACGAAGCACATAAATGCATTGTATGGACACAATACAGAGTTCTAGTGTGTCAAAGTGGTCGGTACACATAATGACCACGGGGCTTTGAAGGATTAATGGAAGTGGTAAGAGCATAAAATTTATGCGCCTGTGCAACTTTTCCTCCTTCTGCCCATTAACTTTATTAATGTAGTGTTCTTATTGCTCATTAGCTCCGTCAACAATATATTTCTAAGTACAGAAAATAAAGATCGTATAAAACGCATATAGAAAATTCGTGTGCTGCAGGCTGGAATAAGCATTCTCATTTTTTCTATTTTTACTGGGTGCTTTCATAGAGTGCTTCAAATGAAAGAAAAATGGGTATATTATGTCAGTATTTCCTTCCATCTCCACGTTTCTCCACAGAAATTACTGAAAGGATGTCGACGTATTTTCGAATTTGAGTTTTGCCAATTCTTACCAAATAAATTTAATTTTGGTTCGGCATAATTCATGTTTTACGCAGACACTGCCTTCTAAAAGAAGTTATTGAAGGAGAGATAGAAGGGCGGATAGAAGTGACAAGAAGACGAGGAAGAAGACGTAAGAAGATGCTGGATGACCTTGGGGACAGAAGAGGATACCGTCATTTGAAGGAGAAAGCTCTAGATCGCATTAAGTGGAGGAATTGTTTTGGAAGAGACTATGGACCTGTCGTCTGACAGATTACTGATGATGATGATGATGATAATTCACACGAAGCTCAAATTAATCTTATCATCCCTCTCCTAAAAAAAGCTGACTCCTCTCTTCCAAACTCCATGGCATCATTTCTCAGATGACCATAATGTTATGACTCCGAATATTTGGATTTTATATTGCACTGAAGGATGAACCGTTTATGAGTGTCATATAAACTACGGATTTTACAGGATTCATAAGAACCAAAACGAATTTCATCCAAGAATTTCAATTCAATTTCCCCAATACTAAATTTAATCTAAATCTACCAAATAATTTTAAAGATAAAAATATGAGGGCAGATAGATGGGCAAATCAGACCCTATATTCGCTCATTCTGAATACAATAATATATTTATTCAAGTTGTAAGAACAAGAGACATTAAAAATAGAGCATGCGCATACAGTACCATACAAAACCAGTTTCTTAAGGTTTTTCTGTCCAATGATTTCTTGTATGTTGCTTGTCATGAAGAAGTGCCATTCTCCAATCTCCAGGATAACAATGTTCACTACATTTATAACGAGGATGGACAACGTAAGAAATAGCAGGGCCTCCTGCTTCTTGGCTGTCAGGTCCCCAATGCAAGACAGCATCGCTCCACCAATTCCTACAACAATGTTCTGAAACGAAAGACAAAACAACAATGAATAAACTTATAGCTTGAGATGAAACACTTTCGATGAAACCTGAAATTAAGAGGATGGGAAAGAGAGAATTCTTTCGTTCAGCGGTCTTTCCTGTGTTTCTGTCTGATTATTAGACGACCGTAAGAGGTTACTGCAACCAAAATAGCTACACATATCTACCGCTATTTCAATGCTTGGAAACTGTTTAATTCACACATGCGTCACACACACACACACACATATAATCATAAGCTTCTCAAAGAAAATAATCGGTTTCATTGTTTTCATTTAACAAGTATTTTCAGTGACACTTCTCTCGTTAATGGGGTGTGTATTCTGAAGATTTAGGTAAATTTTATTTATTTACCTACCCATTCATTTTGCTAAAGAGCAGGCCTATATTCATTCAAACAATACAACACTGCTGAATAAGAAATGTACATTGATAATATTTCTATAATCAATTTCATTATTTTAGCAAAGTTTATTTTAACAAAATCCAGGACGAATAACAAGAGTTTTCGCTAGAAGGCCTGTTTAATACTGTTTTGGGTTTCTGATTTTCCTTCCTCAAATAGAATAGCTGCTTTCCTGCCTTTTGCGGTAAATGAAACACAATTTTACGAATTAAAATTGAAGGGAGTGAAAACTACTGCTGCCCTCTGAAAATGGCAGTAGCATGTTCCTTCGAAATATTAGGACTCATCTTCCGAGCTCAGTTGTGTCACATCCCAGAGGACAGCAAATTTCATAGTTACGGCCGTGAAAACCTCAAATCTTACATGAAATGGGTTACTCTAAATAGTCCATTACGTCAGGACTGGAAATCGCTGGAAGTTCAGTTGATTGGTGAGTATGGTAAGTCGAGTTCGGAGGCAGGTAGTCCGAGACAGTCACCCACTGGCGGGAAGCCCCCACCGTTTGAAGCCTTTGAGTAGCAACACCGAGCCTGTCGTGAGATGGGCGCCAGCCAGCGAGGGCCGGAGCCGTGGAACACGTAGGCTTTGGGAGTGTTACCAGGCACAACCGGTGAAGACATAGAAGAAGAATTATAAGACTTATTGCGTGCTGTAGTTATTTGTTAAATATATAGATCATGAAATTATTATAATTAATTGCAGTTCGCGTATCAAAAGTCCAATAAATCCAATCACCGATCCGAACTCGGAGTCTAGTCACCTAATATGTGACAACATAGAGTAGTTCATTTTTTTTGTTTTAACATTATCTTTCAAGATTTGATTCTACCCCGAAATAGTACTTCATAGTACTATAACAAACTGATCGATACTAATGTTGAGAATTCAGTCTGTGGTAACTAACTTATATCTGGATGCCGAAGATTCTGTTCCAGGGAACATCAGGAGCTCTTCTATTGCCTAGAATGATTCTTAGGGTCTATGCAAACGCCTATCCAGATCTCGTACCCCCGGGTGTAAAACACAGCATGTACGTGAAACTGGCTACCAATATTCATCCGGTTCGAGGTATAGATTAAGCGAAGCTTGTCTGGGTTGCTATGGCGTGGTGCTTAGGACAGAGGAAGCTACATTCACCTTCGTGTATAAAGTTCCATGTAGTCTATGTACAATGATTCACCAGTCGGGCCGCGCCATTGCTCAAGCGGGTAGTCGCTGGCTTCTCACTGCGGCGGCCCGGGTTCGATCCCGGGTCTGGTCAAGTGGGATTTAAAGTGGACAAAGTGGCGCTGGGGCAGGTTTTCTCCGAGTACTTCGGTTTCCCCTGCCAATCTTCATTTCACCAATTGCTCCACAATCACCATCACCTATCATCTGGGGCTGGTACAATAGGCCAGAAGTGGCCGCAGTACAAGGGGCTTAGTCCCACCCCGCTAGCAATAAATAATAATTCACCATTCAGTTTCACTGTACTAATATATTTCGTTGGGCCGTCATATTTGTTTATTTAAGATATGTGCTTATTTATGGTGTCAAGGCTGGAAATATAACGTCGTCAGTAATGCAGACTCATTCATTCATCTGTAATCTGTCAAGACGACAGGTCCACAGTCTCTTCCAAAACAGTTCCTCCACTTGATGCGATCTAGAGTTTTCTCCTTCAAATGAAAATATTCTCTTCTGTCCCCAAGGTCATCCAGCATCTTCTTACGTCTTCTTCCTCGTCTTCTGGTCATTTCTATCCGCCCCTCTCTCTTTCCTTCAATAACTTCTTTTAGAAGGCAGTTACCGCGCAAGATATGACCAATCCAATTAGCCTTCCGTTTTCTTATTTCGTGTAGGATATTCCTCTGCTCACTGACTCTAAATAACATTTCTTCATTTCTCACATAATCGGTCCAACTGATCTTCTCCATCCTTCTCCAACACCACATTTCGAAGCTTTCCAGGTGTTTCTGATCTACTGCTCTAAGTGTCCGAGTTTCAACCCCATATAAAGCAATGCTCCAAATGTAGCATTTCACTAGTTTCTTTCTCAAATTTAAGTCCAATTTGCTGGCGAAAAGATTCTTCTTCTT